>NC_084620.1:64049577-64122077 GCF_033978795.1 Nerophis ophidion
TCCCTCGCTTCCAGGACATCCAGGAGGAATATCCCGAAGAGCTCGGGTCATCAGTCCACTTCCCACAATTCAACATGCAGCCTAAACGGCACAGAGGTAAGAATTACCCCTCAGAACTTTCCACCGCTCTTTCCTCCATTCTTCACCTACGTACTCTCTGTCCCACACAGTGGAGACCACTCCAGCTCCTGCAGCTCAGAACGCCACCCCACTAGCGAAGGAGCACACGGTGTCTGACAGGAGCCGCCGCCACCTTGAGCCAGGCGCTCATCTGCCGGTCGCCGTGGTGATAGTATACAAATCTCTAGGGAAGCTGCTTCCTGAGAGATATGACCCGGACCGCAGAAGTCTAAGGTAGCTTTTTGCAAGAAATGTCTAATGTCTTCTGGTAATATATATATATATATATGTTGGTCACAAAAAGAAAATCATGAAGTTTGGTTCTTTTATGATTTTATTATGGTTCTACTGAAAATGTGACCAAACCTGCTGGGTCAAAAGTGTATATTCAGTTAATATTTGGTTACATGTCCATTGGAAAGTTTTACTGCAATAAGGCACTTTTGGTAGCCATCCACAAGCTTCTGGCAAGCTTATGGTTTAATTGTTGACCACTACTCTTGACAAAATTGGTGCAGCTCAGCTAAATGTGTTGGTTTTCTGACATGGACTTGTTTCTTCAGCATTGTCCACACGTTTAAGTCAGGAGTTTCGGAAGGCGATTCTAAAAGCTTAATTCTAGCCTGATTTAGCCATTCCTTTACCACTTTTGACGTGTGTTTGGGTTCATTGTCCTGTTGGAACACCCAACTGCACCCAAAACCCAACCTCCAGGCTGATGAGTTTAGGTTATCCAGAAGAATTTGGAGGTAATCCTCCTTTTTCATTGTCCCATTTACTCTCTGTAAAACACCAGTTCCATTGGCAGCAAAACAGGCCCAGAGCATAATACTACCACCACCGTGCTTGACGGAAGGCATGGTGTTCCTGGGATTAAAGGCCTCACCTTTTCTCCTGCAAACATATTGCTGGCTATTTTGGCCGAACAGCTCTTTTTTTTTGTATGTAACAATGCCACAAATAAAATAATTAAAATGATTTTGATGTACGGCGTTGCCCAGAGGAAGAGTGGCCCTGCGCAACCCGAGGGTCCCTGGTTCAATCCCCACCTAGTACCAACCTCGTCACGTCCGTTGTGTCCTGAGCAAGACATTTCACTGATGGGTGCTGGTTAGCGCCTTGCATGGCAGCTCCCTCCATCAGTGTGTGAATATGTGTGTGTGAATGGGTAAATGTGGAAGTAGTGTCAAAGCGCTTTGAGTACCTTGAAGGTAGGAAAGCGCTGTACAAGTACAACCCATTTATCATTTATGTATATATACTGTGTGTATGTATATATATATATTTATATACACACACACACATCAAAATCATTTTACCTTGTGTCTCTCCAGGAATATTTGTGGCATTGTATATAGTATGTGTGTATATATATATATATATATATATATGTGTGTATATGTATGTGTATATATGTATATGTATGTGTATATATGTATATGTATGTGTATATATATATATATATATATATATATATATATATATATATATATATATATATATATATATATATATATATATATATTTATATGTCGTAGTGGTTTGTGTTGTGGTTTGTGCAGCCCTTTGAGACACTAATGATTTAGGGCTATATATATACATATATATATATATATATATATATATATATACTAAAATTTGGACTTTTGCCGAGGCTAGAACCAATTTCTCATGTTTACATTTATTCTTCTGGGAAAATCTGCTTCACTATACAAACATTTTGGTTGGTGCACCACGTCGAAGAACCAATTAAGTTCGTAGATCGAGGATCCACTCGATCTACCACTTTTTTTTTTAACTTCACAGTGATTCCCTCCATCTTTCCACGCTGATCTGTTGTCATTTTGGGACTCATATTGAATTTGCACAATGGACAAAACTTGTCAAAAGGTGAAAAAACACAGAAGCGTTCGGAGACATAGTAGGATCGTTGTGAAGATTTGTAAATCCAAAGTTTGTAAATGGAGGGGTTTGTAAATCGAGGTTCCACTGTATACAAGTAAAAGTCCAACATGTGTTCCTGTTCCCAGGGTCCCCAACCGCCCTGTGATTAACACAGCCATAGTGAGCGCCACCGTGCACAGCGAGGGTCCGCCTCTTCCTGTGGTCCTGGACCCGCCCATTACATTGGAGTACTCGCTGTTAGAGACGGAGGAGAGGACCAAGCCCGTCTGCGTCTTCTGGAATCACTCCCTGGCGTGAGTCGGACGTCACAGCCACTCAGGGTTGTTGTTGTTACGACGTCTTCTGCGTTCGCAACTGATGTGTTCGCCGGTTTGTTTAGGATCGGAGGGACCGGCGGGTGGTCCTCAAAAGGCTGCGAAGTGCTGAACAGGAACAGCAGCCACATTAGCTGTCAGTGTAACCACATGACCAGCTTTGCCGTGCTCATGGACATGTCCAAACGAGAGGTAAGACCCGTGACATTGTTATCCGGTCTTGCATTGACTTCGTTTCTTGCTTCCTGTCAGCACGGCGATGTTCTGCCCCTGAAGATCGTCACCTACACCTCAGTGTCGGTCTCCCTCTTCCTGCTCCTGCTCACCTTGCTGCTGCTGTTTCTCTTGCGCCGCCTCAGCTCCAATTTACACGTCATCCACAGGAACCTGGTGGCGGCGCTGTTCTTTTCCGAGCTCGTCTTCCTGCTCGGCATCAATCAGACCGACAACCCGGTTTGTTATTTCTATTTATTTACAAGACGTCAGATTACTTTATCCGTTCCAAAAGATCCTCATAGACCAGGGGTCACCATAGCGATGCCCGCAGGCACCAGGTCGCCCGTAAGGAACAGATGAGTCGCCTGCTGGCCTGTTCTAAAAATAGCTCAAATGGCAGCACTTACCAGTGAGCTGCCTCTATTTTTTTAAATGTATTTATTTACTAGCAAGCTGGTCTCGCTTTGGTGATTTGGTGTCCTGTTCAAAGTGTGACATGATTTATTTAAAAATTTCAGAGTTGACTTTTGTATTTTACATGAGTTATTATTCGTACAAACACGGTGCAAAGTAATTCATAATTTGTTAAAAAATGTTAGTGGCTAGCTAGTTGAAATGGGATATTGTGATTTCACAAGACTGTCTTAGAAGTTATCATTTTAAAATGTTCAATTTGAAAAATGTGCACTTGCATGTTGATATTTATCTGTTTCTATATATATTTATTGTGAGAAATCATTAAGATGATCAGTGTCTCCACAAAGATAAATATAATTAATTATTAATATTAACATAGGTAAATTGAGCAAATTGGCTATTTCTGGCAATGTATTTAAGTGTGTATCAAACTGGTAGCCCTTCGCATTAATCAGTACCCAAGAACTAGCTCTTGGTTTCAAAAAGGTTGGTGACCCCTGTCATAGACCATATCGCGTAAAAACAGATTCAGTTATTTACCAGTACAATTACAGCGGAAAATCGATTTATAAACATAATTGGTTCTTGAACAGGGTTGGTTAAATGGAAAAGTAGCAAATGTCTCTTTAAGAAACAATCCGGGGGGTGGGATGAGGAGCTTTGGTTGATATCAGTACAATATCATCAACAATTGCATCAACAGAGAATTGGACATTGAAACGGTGTAGGTCTTACTTGGTAGAATATGCACAGCGAGCAGAGAACATAGTGAGTTCAGATAGCATAAGAACAAGTATATACATTAGATATACATTCGATTATTTACATTAAGTTTTTTGCAATCCGGGGAGATGGGATGTGAATGTAGGAGGATTAGTAAAGAGTTGAAGTTGCCTGGAGGTGTTGTGCTTGTGCATGTACAGTAGATGGCAGTATTATCCTGTTTAAGAGTGTTACATGCTGTTTACGGCAGACGAACCGCCTTACGGTAGAGTGGTCAACGTAAACGTGACTGCTGTTGTTGTGTGTTGTTACTGGGCAGACACACTCTCAGACACGTCACTCAGGTTCTAATGGAGCTGGAGGGGGCGTGGCCTCCAGCTCCGTCTGAATTTCGGGAGATTTTCGGGAGAAAATTTGTCCCGGGAGGTTTTCGGGAGAGGCGCTGAATTTCGGGAGTCTCCCAGAAAATCTGGGAGGATTGGCAAGTATGCCGGAAGTGCAAGATCTAGTTATAATAGTGGTGTTCCTCAAGGTTCTAATTTAGGTCATCATCATTCGGGCTATTCAAGTGGAGCACTCCTGTAAATTTGACGAATAGACCAAAATCAAATGTATATTAATTGGTTCTCCGGGATACACAAAATATGGCTAACAATCAAGGGAGAAGTCTGGCCCTCCAGTCTCTATTTTTCCGTAAAAGTGGCCCCCAAAACAATTGAGTTGAATATCTCTGATTTACAGTATGTGTGCACACAGAGTTTCTGTGGGAAGACTTTGAAGTCACACACACACACACACACGCCCATGATTGGAGACATGCTGCGACTGGTACCTGTTTCTAGACACAGACTTTATAGCGAGAGGCCCTGAGGCCAGCTTTCTAATTTAACTTGATAAATCTCTCCCATGTGTCGTTTTTTTTTTCTTCAACAAAAAAAAAAAGTGGGACACTTTGCATGTCTTTGGGAGGCATTAGAGTAGGATTTAAACATGCTTTCTGTCTGCCCTATAGCATATAATACATCTCTGTAGCTCATAATGGCTCATTGTTCAGGTGGCACGTCTCATCCTGGTGGTTATTACCCAAAACAAAAACGGTTGTATGTTGCCCACTATCTTGAATTGTCAACAGTCGAGGGTGTGTTTGCGTGTGTGGCCCACATGCGGGATGATTTATAAGCCTGTCAAGTAGTTTCTCTTTCTCTTTGACACATCCGAGCCGGTCTTGAAAATGCTTTTTGCAAAGTGCATTCCTTGTCAAAAGTGAGTCTTTTCTTCTTTGCAGTTTGTTTGCACCATAATCGCCATCCTCCTGCACTACTTCTACATGTGCACCTTCGCTTGGATGTTCGTGGAGGGGTTGCACATCTACCGCATGCTGACTGAGTTGCGCAACATCAACCACGGTCACATGAGGTTCTATTACGCCATGGGCTGGGGCATCCCGGCTATTATCACTGGTAAAAATATATATATATGTATATATATACAGTGGGGCAAAAAGTATTTAGTCAGCCACCAATTCTGCAAGTTCTCCCACTTAAAATGATAACAGAGGTTTGTAATTTTCATCATAGGTACACTTCAACTGTGAGAGACAGAATGTGAAAAAAAAAAATCCAGGAATTCACATTGTATGAATTTTAAAGTATTTATTTGAAAATTATGGTGGAAAATAAGTATTTGGTCAAACTTTCAAAGCTCTCACTGATGGAAGGAGGTTTTGGCTCAAAATCTCAGGATACATGGCCCCATTCATTCTTTCCTTAACACGGATCAATTGTCCTGTCCCCTTAGCAGAAAAACAGCCCCAAAGCACGATGTTTCCACCCCCATGCTTCACAGTAGGTGTGGTGTTCTTGGGATGCAACTCAGTATTCTTCTTACTCCAAACACGACAAGTTGAGTTTATACCAAAAAGTCCTCTTTTGGTATCATCTGACCACATGACGTTCTCCCAATCCTCTGCTGTATCATCCATGTATCCATCCATCCATCCATCCATCTTCTTCCGCTTATCCGAGGTCGTGTCGCGGGGGCAACAGCCTAAGCAGGGAAACCCAGACTTCCCTCTCCCCAGCCACTTCGTCTAGCTCTTCCCGGGGGATCCCGAGGCGTTCCCAGGCCAGCCGGGAGACATAGTCTTCCCAACGTGTCCTGGGTCTTCCCCGTGGCCTCCTACTGGTTGGACGTGCCCTAAACACCTCATCTGGCTCCTCTCGATGTGAAGGAGTAGCGGCTTTACTTTGAGTTCCTCCCGGATGGCAGAGCTTCTCACCCTATCTCTAAGGGAGAGCCCCGCCACACGGCGGAGGAAACTCATTTCGGCCGCTTGTAGTCGTGATCTTATCCTTTCGGTCATGACCCAAAGCTCATGACCATAGGTGAGGATGGGAACATAGATCGACCGGTAAATTGAGAGCTTTGCCTTCCGGCTCAGCTCCTTCTTCACCACAACGGATCGGTACAACGTCCACATTACTGAAGACGCCGCACCGATCCGCCTGTCGATCTCACGATCCACTCTTCCCCCACTCGTGAACAAGACTCCTAGGTACTTGAACTCTTCCACTTGGGGCAGGGTCTCCTCCCCAACCCGGAGATGGCATTCCACCCTGTCTCACACAGTTGAAGTGTACCTATGATGAAAATTACAGACCTCTGTCATCATTTTAAGTGGGAGAACTTGCACAATCTGTGGCTGACTAAATACTTTTTTGCCCCACTGTGTATATATCAGCAACGGTACTTCAACTGGTTCAATTTCTTATTTTTGGACTTTTGTTTGCTTGTTTCTTCAGGCTTGGCTGTCGGCCTTGACCCTCAGGGTTATGGGAACCCCGATTTCTGTTGGCTCTCCGTCCACGACACGCTCATCTGGAGTTTCGCAGGACCCATATTTGTAGTTGTCCTGGTATGTTTTACTGCAGACTACAAAGCAACAACTGTAGTAATATATTCTGATTCAATGCAAATATGTATATTATTGCTCTATTTATATTAGAGGTGTTTATTTACCAGCATTGTAAGCAGGCAAGAATTATAGAGGTGTGAAAACTCTTAATTTAACTTTAAGAAGAAAATAAGACTTTGGTAATTTTTTCTCACAACACAATACCAGCTGTCGTATAGCTGTCGTTATACCGCCATTTGGTGGCCAACGAAAGTAACTCAACATATAATTGTACTTGCATGTATTTACTTATATGACTCAATCCAAACAACCTTCCCTAGTCATGGTGCAGGAAAAACCAGCACGGCAAATATGGTCACTCATAACATCAACCTGCTCATTGAACTTTGTGGATATTATAAAAAAAACAGCCAATCAACAGAAAGAGAAATCTAAAATACACCCATATAAATCCATTACAAGGGATGATGGGGAAAATGCAAAACATTCTATCCACGCTTATCTATGTTTTGCACATTTTAGCTGCTTGATATTTCTGATTGATTACAAAAACTTTAAGGAGGTTGTCACGGAAGTAAACAAGGTTTCGCATACTCTTGATAACCAATTATATTAATCATATATCCATTATATTATTATAACACTATGTAATCATATATATGTATAGGCTTTATTTATAGATAAATATATGTATGTATATATATATATATATATATATATATATATATATATATATATATATACTGTATATACATATATAGTACAGGCCAAAAGTTTGGACACATTTTCTCATTCCAAAGCATTTTCTTTATTTTCATGACTATTTACCTTGTAAATTGTCACTGAATGGGATCAAAACTATAACAACTGTGAAGTGAAAACCCTTTCACCTTTTGAAGCCCAATAAGAGAATTCCAAGAGTGTGCAAAACAGTAATCATATATCTATTTATATGTATATCTATATATATACATATATGTTACTTTGCATGCAGTCGGCTTTCAGCCCCCGGCCAAATTTTTTAAGGCCAATGCGGCCTCCCAGTCAAAAAGTTTGAACATCCCTGATTTACAGTAATACACTGTAAAAACAACTGTACATTTTCCATTAAAAACTGGCAGCTCATTTCACAGAATTTTTGCCATAAATTTTCTTTTCAATGTACAGTAAAATGTGGTTAAAAAAAAAACAAAAAAAACTGTGAATTTTTTGTCAAATCTGATGGTAACTTGCTTTAAAATCATAAGTAAAGCAAATATTTAAGTATCTATTTTTATTTTGATAAAAAAACATTTGGAAAATATGATATTTGTTGCAATATCGGATACTATTTAAGTGTGAAAGGTACACAATTTTGTGCGGTACATTTATTTTTTCTGTCAGAATGGGAAAAAAAACGAATACATTTAGTAAGAAAAGATAAGGTACTTTATTAATGCATTTGTTTCCAGGCATTAGTGGTCCATATAAAATGATGTGGTGTTTGACACTAGAAGCATTAATTGGAGCATTCCATGCACTTCACTGTCCGTGTCCGTGTATTCACAGGTCAACATAGTGATCTTCATCCTGGCCGCAAAGGCTTCCTGTGGTCGCAGGCAGAAGGCGGTTGAAAAGTCGGGAGCTATGTAAGTCCATAGATACGGTAGTGTCGTCTGTAGCAGTGTTTTTCAGCCTTTTTTGAGCCAATGTACATTTTTTGCGTTGAAAAAAATTCGGAGGCACACCACCAGCAGAAATCATTCAAAAATTTAACTCAGTTGACAGTAGAAAGTTGTGGCAATTGTTGGATATGACTTTAAAGCATAAGCAAGCATGCATGACTATAGCTCTTGTCTCAAAGTAGGTGTAGTGTCACCACCTGTCACATCACACCTTGACTTATTTGGAATTTTCAGCCATTTTCCTGTGTGTAGTCTTTTACTTCTTGTCTTGCGCTTCTTTTTTGGTGGCTTTTTTTTCTTTATTTGGTATTTTTCCTGTAGCAGTTTCATGTCTTCCTTTGAGCGATATTTCCCGCATCTACTTTGTTTTAGAAATCAAGACTATTTCACTTGTTTTTATCCTTCTTTGTGGGGACATTGTTGATTGTCATGTCATGTTCGGATGTACTTTGTCTTTGCTCCGCAGTAAGTCTTTGCTGTCGTCCAGCATTCTGTTTTTGTTTACTTCATAGCCAGTTCAGTTTTAGTTTGGTTCTGCATAGCCTTCCCTAAGCTTTCAATGCCTTTTCTTAGGGGCACTCACCTTTTGTTTATTTTTGGTTTAAGCATTTGACACCTTTTTACCTGCAGGCTGCCTCCTGCTGTTTCCGACATCTACAAAGCAATTACAAACCCCGTTTTCATATGAGTTGGGAAATTGTGTTGGATGTAAATATAAACGGAATACAATGATTTGCAAATCATTTTGAACCATATTCAATTGAATGCACTACAAAGACAAGATATTTGATGTTCAAACTCATAAACTTTATTTTTTTTTGCAAATAATAATTAACTTAGAAATTCATGGCTGCAACAGGTGCCAAAATAGTTGGGAAAGGGCATGTTCACCACTGTGTTACATCACCTTTTCTTTTAACAACCACTCAATAAACGTTTGGGAACTGAGGAAACTAATTGTTGAAGCTTTGAAAGTGGAATTGTTTCCCATTCTTGTTATATGTAGAGCTTCAGTCGTTCAACAGTCCAGGGTCTCCGCTGTCGTATTTTACACTTCATAATGCGCCACACATTTTTGATGGGAGACAGGTCTGGGCTGCAGGCGGGCCAGGAAAGTACCCGCACTCTTTTTTTACGAAGCCACGCTGTTGTAACATTTGTCTTGCTGAAATAAGCAGGGGCGTCCATGATAACATTGCTTGGATGACAACATATGTTGTTCCAAAACCTGTATGGACCATTCAGCTTTAATGGTGCCTTCACAGATGTGTAAGTTAACCATGCCTTGGGCACTAATACACCCCCATACCATCACAGATGCTGGCTTTTGAACTTTGCGCCTATAACAATCCGAATGGTTGCTTTCCTCTTTGTTCTGGAGGACACCACGTCCTTTGTTTCCAAATATAATTTTAAATGTGGACTTGTCAGATCACAGACCACCTTTCCACTTTGCATCAGTCCATCTTAGGTGAGTTCGGGCCCAGCCAAGCCGGCGGCATTTCAGGGTGTTGTTGATAAATGGGTTTGGCTTTGCATAGTAGAGTTTTAACTTGCACTTACAGATGTAGCGACCAACTGTAGTTACTGACAGTGGTTCTATGAAGTCTTCCTGAGCCCATGTGGCGATATCCTTTACACACAGATGTCGGTTTTTGGTGTAGTACCGCCCGAGGGATCAAAAGTCTGTAATATCATCGCTTACGTGCAGTGATTTCTTCAGATTTTCTGAACTTTTCGATGATTTTACGGACCGTAGATGGTAAAATCACTAAATTCCTTGCAACAGCTCGTTGAGAAATGTTGTTCTAAAACTGTTGGAAAATTTGCTTACAAAGTGGTGACCCTCGCCCCATCCTTGTTTGTGAATTACTTAGCTTTTCACGGAAGCTGCTTTTATACCCAATCATGGCACCCACCTGTTCCCAATTAGCCTGCACACCTGTGGGATGTTCCATGTAAGTGTTTGATGAGCATTCCTCAACTTTATCAGTATTTATTGCCACCTTTCCAAACTCTTTTGTCACGTGTTGCTGGCATCAAATTCTTAAGTTAATGACTATGTTTATCAGTTTGAACATCAAATATTTTGTCTTTGTAGCATATTCAACTGATCATGGGTTGAAAGTGATTTGCGAATCATTGTATTCCGTTTATATTTACATCTAACACAATTTCCCAACTCATATGGAAACGGGGTTTGTAGCTGCCGGCTGCCACCTACTGATATGGAAGAGTATTACACTCAACAACCACACATCATTTATATTATATTTATATTTTTTATATTTATAAAGCGCTTTTTCTCTAGTGACTCAAAGCGCTTTACATAGTGAAACCCAATATCTAAGTTACATTTAAACCAGTGTGGGTGGCACTGGGAGCAGGTGGGTAAAGTGTCTTGCCCAAGGACACAACGGCAGTGACTAGGATGGCGGAAGCGGGAATCGAACCTGCAACCCTCAAGTTGCTGGCACGGCCACTCTACCAACCGAGCTAAACCGCCGCCTGCAACTATAATTACTGGTTTGCAAAAAATGTTTTAACCCAAATAGGTGAAACTAGAGAATCTCCCACGGCACACCAGACTCTGTCTTACGGCACAGTGGTTGAAAAACACTGGTCTATAGGACGCCTAATACTTCATAATGTGATGTACTTCCTCAGCTTGGCTCTTCGCATGGCCTTCTTCCTGCTGCTGCTCATCAGCGCCACCTGGCTGCTGGGACTGATGGCAGTCAACAGCGACGTGCTCACCTTCCACTACCTCTTTGCCGGCTTCAGCTGTCTGCAGGTAATCCAGAGGTTGAACAGCAGCGCCATTCCCGCACGCCGCAGTCCGTCGGGGCTCGAATGTGAACGTGCGGCTTCTCTCCCCAGGGAGTCTTCATCTTCTTCTTCCACATCGTCCTCAACAAAGACGTGAGGAAACATCTCAAGAACGTCTTCACAGGAAAGAAGAATCTACCGGAGGAGACGGCCGCCACACGGGCGTCTTTGCTGACAGTGAGCGACCCACACGATTGTTGTCGATTTACGAACTTAAGCGGTTCTTCGTCATTCAAAAAGTTTGAAAAGTGGGGAAAATTCCTCAACAACGTAAATATGAGTAATGGGTTCCAGCCTTGATAAAGTCCACATTTTAGTGAAGGTGTGTACACGTTTGACACAATGACAAGTCTTATACGGTAGTGCAGGGGTCACCAACACGGGCCCCCCCGGGTACCAGGTCGCCCGTAAGGACCAGATGAGTCGCCCGCTGGCCTTTTCTAAAAATAAATCACATAGCAACACTTACCAGTGAGCCGCCTCGATTTTTTAAATTTTATTTATTCACTAGCAAGCTGGTCTCGCTTTGCTGGACATTTTTAATTCTAAGAGAGACAAAACTCAAATAGAATTTGGAAATCCAAGAAAATATTTTAAAGCCTTAGTCTTCACTTGTTTGTATAAATTCTTTTTTTTTTTTTACTTTGCTTCTTATAACTTTCAGAAATACATTTTTTGAGAAAAAATACAACCTTAAAAATGATTTTAGGATTTTTAAACACATATACCTTTTTACCTTTTAAATTCCTTCCTCTTCTTTCCTGACAATTTAAATCAATGTTCAAGTAAATTTGTATTTTTTATTGTAAAAATTAATAAATAAACTTTCAATTAATTCTTCATTTTAGCTTCTGTTTTTTCGACGAAGAATATTTGTGAAATATTTCTTTATGATTAAAATTCAAAAAAATTATTCTGGCAAATCTAGAAAATCTGTACAATCAAATTTGAATCTTATTTCAAAGTATTTTGATTTTCTTTTAAAAAAAAATTTCTGGAAAATCTAGAAGAAATAATGATTTGTCTTTGTTAGAAATATAGCTTGGTCCAATTTGTTATATATTCTAACAAAGTGCAGATTGGATTTTAACCTATTTAAAACATGTCATCAAATTGTAAAATTAATCTTAATCAGGAAAAATCACCAACGATGTTCCATAAATTTTTTTCATTTTTTTTAAAAGGATTCAAATTAGCTAGTTTTTCTCCATTTTTTTCAGTTTAATTTTGAATTTTAAAGAGTCGAAATTGAAGATAAACTATGTTTCAAAATTTAATTTTCATTTTTCTCGTGTTTTCTCCTCTTTTAAATCATTCAATTAAGTGTTTTTTTCCATTGTTTATTCTCTACAAAAAACCTTCCGTAAAAGGAAAAAAAAAGTATGACGGACAAAAATACCCATTTTTTTATAGATTTATTTATTCAAGATAAATTGAGCAAATTGCTATTTCTGGAAATTTATTTAAGTGTGTATCAAACTGGTAGCCCTTCGCATTAATCAGTACCCAAGAAGTAGCTCTTGGTTTCAAAAAGGTTGGTGACCCCTGCGGTGGTGTATATCAAACAAACATAACATGGGGAGGATGGATCAACTTTCTCTTTATTAACAAGCTAAAACAACAACAAGAAGTTGCTATCCTCTATGCGCTGCTCTGCCAACACACACACACAGAAGTCACCACGCCTTCACCACCGCTAGAACCCTGAGTGGCAATGGACGGCTAAGCAGCGCTTTAAAAAGCTGCAGCCTGCCACCATAGCCCCTCTCCCCCCACCCCTCTTTCTGTGTTGCAAGTTTTGTGGATTCTGTGTAACATGTATGTATGTATGCTTTCAGCTATCAGTTTTTTTTTTATTGGTTTCAGTCTGGGCTCCTCCCCAAAAGCCCAGTCTGAAACTGACCTTTTTTTTACCTCACACCCCCACCCCATTCACCCCTCACCCCAAGCGTTCACCTTTTTCCTACCTTTTAAGGGAACGCCGTAATTGGCTGCACCGTCAGCATTCCTGTTCTGTCTCCCTGTTCATTGTTTGTCTAATTTACAGCGGAATTGTGCTGTAAACCTGAATCTCACCCCCTGCGGATGAAGAAAGTATCAATCTTTCTATCTATCTTTACCATCGATCAGAAATCACAAAAATTCTCAACTTTAACAACCGTATTGCTACAAAAATAAACATAAAAAAAAGTAAAATTACATTAATATTGGCAAAGGAGGAGCTGGCGGGAGGGATAGAAGGAAGAGGGCTAAGGGGAGGGTGTGTATGTGGGCTCTTGGAAGTGGTGCCGCTGAATGGGAGGTCGTCTTGCTTTTACATCTTTTTCCAGAAAAGTCCGGTCTCATCACAATTAGTTTAGTTTGGTTTATTATTTTTTCGGTCAGTGGTCAATGAAATAAAAAAATAAAAACAATTTTACATCCATAAATTGACAATTTTACCGACCAAAAGGGTTTTGGCTGAAATGAAACACTTATTTCACCTAACCCAGGGGTGTCCAAACTTTTTCCACTGAGGGCCGCACACTGAAAAATCAAAGCAAGCGTAGGACATTTTCATAATTTTTATTTTAAAAACCAATACAATATATGTATAAAAAATATACATGTTGGCCTCCACTCAGATATGATCCCGAGGACTCCAAAGGGTGTTGGTCAAAAAAAATATAACAAATGTATCATTACACAGTATTATTATCATTATTCAAGTTTTAAATCTCTAGATCAACATTAGGAAAAATAAATTGAAAAAATACAAAAATGCAATATTTTCACCCAATAACTTTTTTAGGTGGAATATTTGAGATGATATGATAATTGGAGCCTTTATTTTGGATTTTGATTCATTCTTATTTTTTGAGCAATGACACTTAAAAACAAATCACACTAAAATAATTGGGGATCCAAAAGTGTCCTACTCATTAAAGTGTTAAAAGATCAATTATATTTTTATTTTTTACTGTTTACTTTTAGCACAATAATCTCAAGATCAACTTCAGATATATCCGTCAATTTGAAGTTTTAATTGTTGTTTATGTTTTGTTTGTTTGTTTGTTTTAGGCCCTTTTTAAAAAAAACAGCTCAGTTTTTTTATATGGCAAAACACAAAATATGCAACATTTTCCCCCAAAAATATTCAAAGTGGAATATTTAATGTGACGTAATCTTAGCCTCGAATAGGTCAATAATTCAAAATGACATTGATTTTGATTCATTATTATTTTATAAAGAAAGAAACAGCCTGCATGGCAGCTTAGTGTGTTAAAAGTAAGCATTGCAACAATTTCTTGTTACATTTCACCTTTTTGCTCTTTTATACCACTTTTTATGTTTTTAATTGTTTTCAATTGTATTCTTAAAATGTGCCGTGGGGCCGGTAAAAAATAACCCGCGGGCCGCACTTTGGACACCCCTGGCCTAACCCCATTAACAGAGTCAAATACAAGATGTAGCATGTAGACATGTTAAAACTTTTGACATTGCCTTTACACCACATATTACAAATACACTTTGTACACAGCATAAACAACTACACAACTATGTAGACAGTAAATACACTGACCAACAATTATGTAATATCCATGTGCGCTCATACATGTTGGTTGTGCTACAAAGCCTGCTTTTCTCCATTCTTCCATACTTGTGAGCGCCATTAATGTCCTCCTTGCAAATTTTGTTTTTTTAAAGGCCTACTGAAACCCACTCCTACCGACCACACAGTCTGATAGTTTGTATATCAATGATGAAATATTAAACTTGCAACACATGCCAATATGGCCTTTTTAGTTTACTAAATTGAAATTTTACCTTTCGCACCGAAGAATCCTGCTGAAACATCGCAGTATGATGACGCGTGACGTCACACATTGTAGAGGGCATTTTGTTCCAGCACCGTTCCAGCTATAAGTCGTCTGTTGTAATCGCATAATTATACAGTATTCTGGACATCTGTGTTGCTGAATCTTTTGCAATTTGTTCAATGAATAATGGAGACGTCAAAGAAGAAAGCTACAGGTGGGAAGCGGTGTATTGCGGCCGCCTTTAGCAACACAAACACAGCCGGTGTTTCATTGATTACATTCCCGAAAGATGAAGGTGAAGCTTTACTATGGAAAAGAGCGGTCAAGCGAACACGGTTGGATTGGACCACACACACAAAGTACAGTGTATTATGCAGCGGTCATTTCGAAAGATCGTGTTTCGAAGAGGGTCCCTTGCGAAGGGCAGAGATGGGCATCGCCACCACCCGTCGACTGGTGCTGAAGAAAGATGCGGGGCCGACTAAATCTCACTAAAACACTATTAACACAATAAGCAGATAAGGGATTTTCCAGAATTATCCTAGTAAATTTGTCTAATAACATCTGAGTCACTCCCACTGTATAGTCTTTTTTTTTTGTAGTCCTTCACTCTCACTTACCTCATCCACGAATCGTTCATCCTCGCTGAAATTAACGGGGAAATCGTCGCTTTCTCGGTCCGAATCGCTCTCGCTGCTGGTGGCCATGATTGTAAACAATGTTCAGATGTGAGGAGCTCCACAACCCGTGACGTCACGCGCACATCGTCTGCTACTTCCGGTACAGGCAAGGCTTTTTTATCAGCACCAAAAGTTGTGAACATTATCGTCAATGTTCTCTACTAAATCCTTTCAGCAAAAATATGTAAAAATCGCGAAATGATCATGTATGACACATAGAATGGACCTGCTATCCCCGTTTGAATAAGAAAATCTCATTGCAATGGCCTGCTGTCTATTTGGGGACTCATATGAGTTAGCAAAATGGACAAAACATGTCAAAAGGTGATAAAAACAAAAAAAAGCCACAAACCCGACAATTGACATGGAGGGCTCTGCCTTTCTAAAAATTCTGCGCCCTGCGAAACACAAAATGTTAGGAATGAATCACCCTACACCGAGACATGGTTAGCACACAGAGGCATATTGGGCTGGATCTAAAAGTTCGCAAATAGAGGGGTTCGTAAATCGAGGTTCTACTGTACTACACCTTTTTTTTTTTGTGTATTTCAAAGCTGACTTGACTGTGTTTTGCAGCGCTCCCTCAACTGTAACAACATGGAGGACAGCCATTTGTACCGCTCGGCCATCGGCGGGTCCACCCTCTCCCTGGAGAGCACGCTCAGGTCAGCAAAGAGCCGCAGCAGCTTCCTGGCTTACACACTCAGGTACAGCACGCGCACTGACAGCCTGGCCGCTTCTTCTGTTGTCTGTGCATGTGTGTTATCCTAACACTTAACACTTCCTTCCTTATAATGCATTTATTAAGCCTTCTTCTTCTTTTACTTAATTGTGCAATACATCTGCTTGCATGGCTTTTGCCAGCGCATGCTACATATATATACATACAGTGGGGCAAAAAAGTATTTAGTCAGCCACCGATTGTGCAAGTTGTCCCACTTAAAATGATGACAGAGGTCTGTAATTTTCATCATAGGTACACTTCAACTGTGAGAGACAGAATGTGAAAAAAAAATCCCGGAATTCACATTGTAGGAATTTTAAAGAATTTATGTGTAAATTATGGTGGAAAATAACTATTTGGTCAACCATTCAAAGCTCTCACTGATGGAAGGAGGTTTTGGCTCAAAATCTCACAATTCATTCTTTCCTTAACACGGATCAATCGTCCTGTCCCCTTAGCAGAAAAACAGCTCCAAAGCATGATGTTTCCACCCCCATGCTTCACAGTAGGTATGGTGTTCTTGGGATGCAACTCAGTATTCCATCCATCCATCCATTTTCTAACGCTTATTCCCTTTTATGGGGTCACGGGGGGCGCTGGCGCCTATCTCAGCTACAATCGGGCGGAAGGCGGGGTACACCCTGGACAAGTCGCCACCTCATCCTAGGGCCAACACAGATGGACAGACATCATTCACACTCACATTCACACACTAGGGCCAATTTAGTGTTGCCAATCAACCTATCCCCAGGTGCATGTCTTTGGAAGTGGGAGGAAGCCGGAGTACCCGGAGGGAACCCACGCATTCACGGGGAGAACATGCAAACTCCACACAGAAAGATCCCGAGCCTGGATTTGAACCCAGGACTGCAGGAACTTCGTATTGTGAGGCAGACGCACTAACCCCTCTTCCACCGTGAAGCCCAACTCAGTATTCTTCTTCCTCCAAACACGACGAGTTGAGTTTATACCAAAATGGATACATGGATGATACAGCAGAGGATTGGGAGAATGTCATGTGGTCAGATGAAACCAAAATAGAACTTTTTGGTATAAACTCAACTCGTCGTGTTTGGAGGAAGAAGAATACTGAGTTGCATCCCAAGAACACCACACCTACTGTGAGGCATGGGGGTGGAAACATCATGCTTTGGGGCTGTTTTTCTGCCAAGGGAAATGTATTAAAATAAACTCAAAAATGACATCTACAGAAGTATTCCAAGTAATGCTCAAAATTTTGTTTATGCAGCTTTAGCAGCAATTACAGCCTCAAGTCTTTTTAAATACTATCTTTGGGCAGTTTCTCTCATTCCTCTTTGCTTTGCAGCACCTCTCAAGCTCCATCAGGTTGGATGGAAAGTGTTGGTTTTCACCCAGGATTTCTCAATCAATCAATGTTTATTCATATAGCCCTCAATCAAAAGTGTCTCAAAGGGCTGCACAAGCCACAACAACATCCTCCGTTCAGAGCCCACAAAAGGGCAAGGAAAAACTCACAACTCGGTGGGATGTCAATGTGAATGACTGTGAGAAACCTTGGAGAGGACCGCAGATTTCTACACATAGAAGTAATCATTAAATTAAAGTGCCCTCTCTGGGGATTGTAATAGAGATCCATCTGGATTCATGAACTTAATTCTAAACATTTCTTCACAAAAAAATAAATCTTTAACATCACTATTTATGGAACATGTCCACAAAAATGAATATTGCATTGTTGCATTTCTTTTCAAAGTTTTTGAACTTACATTCATATTTTGTTGAAGTAGTATTCAATAAATATATTTATAAAGGATTTTTGAATTGTTGCTATTTTTAGAATATTAAAAAAAAATCTCACTTACCCCTTGGCATACCTTCAAGTACAACCAGGGGTACGCGTACCCCCATTTGAGAACCACTGGGATGGTCCAATGCGTCCAACTTTTCAGAAGGCTTGGATGAGTTGGAAGTTTTTAAAGAGCCCTGACCTAACCCCAATATTCTTCTCGCCACTTCCTAGTTTACTAGTAATCAACTCAAAGCCTCTTTTTTTTAGTGCTCATGTTCAACAGGTTCACACTTACCCGGCGTCACTTTACACAGGAGTTTACCAGTTGTACGGTTCGAGCCTTACTCGTAAATCTGCCATTCGGAGAATATGAGCTGACGGCGCAGGGGGTCAGTGACTGCTGAAACGCCAAGAGGGGTAAAAGTAGTGGCATGCAGCACGGTAGCAGAGACAAGATTTATGACTGACACACGCATGCATATTTGCCATCTCTCTGGGGTCAGAGTCCTCCAGCCTTGGAATGAACAGCTTCAGGTGCAGAGGAATGTTAGCAAGAACTGACATAACAAGTGTACTCTCTAAAATGGATTATTAAGGAAGAAATGGCCTGCAATCGCTGAAAAAATAAAAACCCCGTTTCCATATGAGTTGGGATATTGTGTTAAATGTAAATATAAACGGAATACAATGATTTGCAAATCCTTTTCAACCCATATTCAGTTGAATGCACGACAAAGACAAGATATTTGATGTTCAAACTCATAAACTTTTATGGACCGTAGATGTTGAAACCCCTAAATTTCTTGCTATTGCACTTTGTGAAACGTTGTTCTTAAACTGTTTGACTATTTGCTCACGCAGTTGTGGACAAAAAGGTGTACCTCACCACATCCTTTCTTGTGAAAGACTGAGCATTTTTTGGGAAGCTGTTTTTATACCCAATCATGGCACCCACCTGTTCCCAATTAGCCTGCACACCTATGGGATTTTCCCAATAAGTGTTTGATGAGCATTCCTCAACTTTATCAGTATTTATTGCCACCTTTCCCAACTTCTTTGTCACGTGTTGCTGGCATCAAATTCTAAAGTTAATGTTTATTTGCAAAAAAAAAAAGTTTATCACCATGAATAAAACAACTCTAACAAGTCACTCAGTGGTAGGCAGGGGAATTGGCCTGGGCGCACTGGAGAACCAAATGTCCAACTCAAAACTCCTCTGAACCTCACGGAGACTAGAAAGCAAACACAAAGAGGTGAGGAATAGTCTGAATAAGGTAAAACCACATACCAAAGCTGGTGAGGAAAGGAAGGTACAGGAAACAATAACTGGCAGGGAACAGCTGGCGGTGACGAACTTAAATACTACCGGGTAGCAATTTGTTGCAGGTGTGCCTCGCTGGGGACTAAGTACTGTAGAACAGGGGTGTCAAACTCAAATACAGAGTGGGCCAAAATTTTAAACTGAACAAGGCCAAGGTTGAACAAATGAACCTTTTAATAGGGACCCAAACAAATTTTGCATTGAATATTTAACAAGCAAGGCTTATATAACTTTATAGTGACATGCAAAATCGAGTTTCAAATAATAATAATAATGATAAAAAAAATATCAATGGCATATCAAATATTTAAATACAAATGTAATGCCTCTTTTCTATTTGCAGCCTCCTAAGGTAAATATCAAAATAAACTTTTTCCACAAGCTAATGATAAATTTGAAAATAAAATAATAATGAATTAATTCAAACATTCAAACCTTAAAAGTAGGAAGAGAAAGTGCATTAATAAATTGTTAATAATGGCTCAGTTTGCTACACTAATTTGCTTTAACAATGAATATGGAACAAGCAATACTTATACAACTTAATAATGCAAAATCTACTTTCAAAAAACAAACAAAAGACATCAATAGTATAATTAATCAAACTTAAATAAAATTTTAATAAAACATTTAATGCCTCTTTTTTTATTTGAAGCCTTGGTTGCAGAATGGTTGGAAAAACGGGAGGGTTGGTAAGTATGAGTATTAGCGGCGAATGCGGTGTTGCAGCGGCTCTGCTGCTGTATAATACCGGTGGGCCAGCTTGAATATTAATTTTATATTGCCTCAAGGGCCAAATGAAATTGCACGGCGGGACAAATTTGGCCCGCGGGCCAGAGTTTGACACCCGTGCTGTAGAAAAACAGACACCAAAAACAAAGAAAAGACAGGGAAATGACAAAAACCCAACACCCGCATGCTTTAATTTTTCCATGTGCGGCCCTAAGTGGAAAAAGTTTGGACACCCCTGATCTAGTCAGAGAGCAGTAGGTTGACTTGACATCCTTGAGGTTTATAATTTTTTTTCTTTTTAATTTGAATATAACATCCTCTCCACAATGGCTGTAATTTGTGGGTTCTTCCGAGGATGTTGTAGTCGTAATGATTTGTGCAGTCCTTTGAGACATTTGTGATTTGGGGCTATATAAATAAACATTGATTGATTGATTGATTGAATTAGAGCATTTGTGCTATTTTCCTTTCTGTACGTGGATGACCAAATCCAATATATATCCCAACTAGTGCACTCATTCCTTGTCTTTCCTGCGCCACCTTGCTTAATGTGTACAGGGAAGAGTCGGGCCTGAAGCCCAGCGTCTCATCCGGAACTGCGAAAGGCCACACTGATCTGGACGGGCCTCTCTTCCACAGAAGTGGCTCCAAGGCCGACGGTGAGTTCCTCGCCCGTTTCCAACCGCGACATCCGTGTGACCTCCGTGTCGTCCACCCAGCCCCAGACTCCGACTCGGACAGCGAACTGTCGCTGGACGAGAACAGCTCCTCCTACGCCTCGTCTCGCTCCTCGGACAGCGAGGACGACGACATGGATGTCAAGCCCAAGTGGAATAACGAGAGGCAGCCTGTTCACAGCACGCCAAAAGGTAAACACTGTACTACAATTTTCTGTTGGAAGTACAACTGCATTGCAAATGAAACTCAAATATTGTGTTTGTTAAAAGTACCGAAAATTGCTACCATTGTGTATCGTATCAGAATCAGAAATACTTTATCAATCCCTGAGGGGAAATTACAATTTTCACCACAATCCCATTCAAGATCGGACAAACATTACAGGGAGACAGAACAGGATCTCTGACGGGTCTGCCGACTTCCGGCGCCCCTTTACTAAAAAGGTGAGATACAGGTAAACAATGATTAAGCCCGGGTCCAGACAGATGCCATCTCCGGGTTGGGGAGGAGACCATGCCTCAAGTGGAGGAGTTCAAGTACCTAGGAGTCTTGTTCACGAGTGGGGGAAGAGTGGATCGTGAGATTGACAGGCGGATCGGTGCGGCGTCTTCAGTAATGCGGACGTTGTACCGATCCGTTGTGGTGAAGAAGGAGCTGAGCCGGAAGGCAAAGCTCTCAATTTACCGGTCGATCTACGTTCCCATCCTCACCTATGGTCATGAGCTTTGGGTCATGACCGAAAGGATAAGATCATGGGTACAAGCGGCCGAAATGAGTTTCCTCCGCCGTGTGGCGGGGCTCTCCCTTAGAGATAGGGTGAGAAGCTCTGCCATCCGGGAGGGACTCAAAGTAAAGCCGCTGCTCCTTCACATCGAGAGGAGCCAGATGAGGTGGTTCGGGCATCTGGTCAGGATGCCACCCGAACGCCTCCCGAGGGATGTGTTTAGGGCACGTCCAACCGGTAGGAGGCCACGGGGAAGACCCAGGACACGTTGGGAAGACTATGTCTCCCGGCTGGCCTGGGAACGCCTCGGGATCCCCCGGGAAGAGCTGGACGAAGTGGCTGGGGAGAGGGAAGTCTGGGTTTCCCTGCTTAGGCTGTTGCCCCCGCGACCCGACCTCGGATAAGCGGAAGATGATGGATGGATGGATGGATGGGTCCAGACCGAGGCCAAGCGTAAAAACAACTCATAGCTATAGCACACATCCCTCTTACATGTGTGTAAGAGGGAGACATCAAACATTTGATTTCTTTTTTTGATTGATTGATACTTTTATTAGTAGATTGCACGGTTCAGTACATATTCCGTACAATTGACCACTAAATGGTAACACCCGAATAAGTTTTTCAACTTGTTTAAGTCGGGGTCCACGTTAATCAATTCATCAAAGAACATTAAAGACATTAAAAGAGCAGAGCTGATGCAACCAGCCATTTCTACATACAGCTATGACTAAAAAGTAGAAGAAACATACACTGTAGTGGCCTCTGCAGTGTTCCACACCATCGTCTGCTGGGGTGGATGGAGCATGGCCAGGGACAGGAGCGGACCCAACAAAGCAACCACTCTCGGCCGCCCACTAACTCGGCCATTGTCCAATCCGCATGGATGAGCGAGAATACGTCTAAGGCAGACCTGGGCAAATTAAGGCCCGGGGGCCACATGTGGCCTGTTGAGCTTTTCAATCCAGACATGCCCAAATCATTTTTTGGAGATCCCTAAGATGGAAAGTGTAGCTGCCACTATGATGTGCAGTGATGTTTTCTAATGACCGTAAGTCTTCAACTATACAAAGTATTTCAATGCTTGGAATCTTCGCTTATGTATTATATATTGGTTACTATGGTAATCTAATTAGTTGCTATGGTAAATTAATTAGTTGCTATGGTCATCTAATTAGTCACTATGGTCATCTACGTCACAGCAGCTCAGACGAGGCACCATACACTGTGGGCGGGAAGCGTTTCCACAGATGCGGAAGGAGATTTTCACAACAAAGTTCTAAAGCTTAGTGATATATAGCACTTTTTTTCAAATGGGGGTACGCGTACCCCTGGGGGTACTTGAAGGTATGACAAGGGGTATGTGAGATTTTTAAAAAATATTCTAAAAATAGCAACAATTCAAAAATCCTTTATAAATATATTTATTGAATAATACTTCAACAAAATATGAATGTAAGGTCATAAACTGTGAAAAGAAATGCAACAATGCAATTTTCAGTGTTGACAGCTAGATTTTTTTGCGGACATGTTCCATAAATATTGATGTTAAAGATTTCTTTTTTGTGAAGTAATGTTTGGAATTAAGTTCATGAATCCAGATGGACCTCTATTACAATCCCCAAAAGAGGGCACTTTAAGTTGATGATTAATTCTATGTGTAGAAATCTTTATTTATACTTAAATCACTTGTTTATTTTTCAACAAGTTTTTTGTTATTTTTATATTATTTTTTCCCAAATAGTTCAAGAAAGACCACTACAAATGAGCAATATTTTTGCACTGTTATACAATTTAATAAATCAGAAACTGGTGACATAGAGCTGTATTTTACTTCATCTCTTTTTTTCAACTAAAAATGCTTTCCTCTGATTAGGGGGTACTTGAATTGAAAAAATGTTCACAGGGGGTACATCACTGAAAAAAGGTTGAGAACCACTGATATATAGAATAGAATAGAATAGAAAGTACATTATTGATCCCTGGGGGAAATTCAGC
Source organism: Nerophis ophidion (assembly GCF_033978795.1). Classification (NCBI taxonomy): domain Eukaryota; kingdom Metazoa; phylum Chordata; class Actinopteri; order Syngnathiformes; family Syngnathidae; genus Nerophis; species Nerophis ophidion. Next base: position 64,073,108 of record NC_084620.1, read on the forward strand.
AAATATCTACGAACGATAAAACACTGAATATTGACAAAACATGAACATCCCCTTTTCGATCGACATATTTTACAATCAAAAGGTCGAAAGGAGGTGTGATGTTCATGTTTTGTCAATATTCAGTGTTTTATCATTCGTAGAAAAATGTAAAATTACATTACATTTTTTAGGGCGGTCTGTTATAACTTTTTTAGCATTCAATCCGACTTTCTTGTTAGGTTTTGTATTAGTGTTCCTAAATATCAGATATTCCGGCCCCCAGACACATTTTTTTCTCTAAATTTGGCCCCCAAGTCAAAAAAATTGCCCAAGCCTGGACTAAAGAGACTGAGGTGTCTGATACCCGCTCAATCAGCCAAGATACTGTGAAGCTTCTCTGTCCCGGCGCTCCGTGCTAGGGCTGTCTCTACATCTGCATCTCCTCCAGTCTCTCCAAACGGATTCTGGTCTGGCAGAAACCCAGCACGTTCCTGGGAGGCAGATCCAGAAGTCCACAAAAAAGCACCGCAGAAGTCATGAAAGTGCAACCCCTTGTCACACAGTTCCAAAGGGGCCCCAAACCAAAAGGCAAAAACATTTTTTTAAATATATATATATATATATATATATATACATATATATATATATATATATATATATATATATATATATATATATATAGCGGTATAGCTCAGTTGGTTGAGTGGCCGTGTCAGCAACTTGAGGGTTGCAGGTTCGATTCCCGCTTCCGCCATCCTAGTCACTGCCGTTGTGTCCTTGGGCAAGACACTTTACCCACCTGCTCCCAGTGCCACCCACACTGCTTTAAATGTAACTTAGATATTGGGTTTCACTATGTAAAGCGCTTTGAGTTACTAGAGAAAAGCGCTATATAAATATAATTCACTTATATATATATATGTATATATTAGGGGTGTAACGGTACGTGTATTTGTATTGAAACGTTTTGGTACAGGGGTTCCGGTTCGGTGCGGAGGAGTACCGAACGAGTTCCACATGAACATATGAAGTATCCGCCTATTGTAAAGTCTTAACAAGCTGCTCCGCTCCATTCTGCCTCTGTCTGTACACAGCACCCTGCATTGTCCCCCCCACACAACCATCTGATTGGTTACAACCGTAGCGGTAACAGCCAATCAGCAGTGTGTATTCAGAGCGCATGTAGTCAGCGCTTCAGCGTCAAGCAGATAGGTCTTTAGCAGGGGAGCAACAGACTCTCCCCAAATTATACTAAACACACTCACTCGCAGTCCTGGCTTTAGGTGAAGGCCAGTTAGCTTTTAGCGTAACGTTAGCTCATTTTGCGGTGTGTGCGCGCGCATGTGTGTGTGTGTTTGTGTGTGTGTGTGTGTGTGTGTGTTGAAGCAGCAAATAAGACATTATATTAAATGAGTTTCTGTCTTTGATAGTGTATATCAGGGATGCCCATTACGTCGATCGCGATCGACTGGTCGATCTCGCAGGGTGTGTCAGTCGATCTCAAGCCAGGCATTAAAAAATAGACATAAAAATGAGCAATCATCAATCATACCAAGACTTCACTTTCGTCAGTTGTTTGACATTCTCGGCACCCGAGGATCTTGTGAGATGACGCTGGCTGCTGCGAGCTCATATTTAAGAAAAAAATCACTAACAGGGCGGACGCAGAGAAACACATTTTATTTCTAGAGACTCCGTACCTACTGTCAAAACTCTAAAGACCGACAGCACAGTTCCTGTCTTCACCATAAAAGACCTGTTTCATCCGGCCTGTGCTAACAAAATAAGAGTCTCAGAAAGCTAGCGTGCACAAGCTAGCAAGCTACGGAGTTTGATGCCAATGTATTTCTCCCCCGCCCTCAGCGACCGCTTTCTCACTTGCTTGCCCACCCGCACAGTCACTGACGTCACTCACCTGCTGCCAGACATCAAAGGGCCACACACATATGCTACTCTCATAACAAAGTGTTTAAAAACGAGTATGCAAGTTGGACAAATGAGATGCCAAATCCAACCACTTTCATGTGGTATTGGACAGAAAGGAGGACTTTTTTTTTCCTCCATTTGAAAATGCGGACGTTATCAGCACCACTGTCTGATTCCAATCAAAGCAAGTCATCAGAATCAAATACACCAACTTATATTCTTGTCTTCATGAAAGAAAGGAATCTATGTGTGTTAAACATGCTTGTATTATCATTAAACACCATTAACTTGTTAACAAAAATGTCTCTTTCATAAATAAATAAATATAAATTATAAATAGGAATGAGGTAGATCTCCTCGACTTGGTCAATTGAAAAGTAGCTCGCCTGCAGAAAAAGTGTAAGCGCCCCTGGTGTATATAATAATGTAAGTGCATCATAAAGCCGACGTGAACTTCGTGGTCAGGGATGAATAGTCTCTCCTATTGCTATTGTACTAGTTTTTCAGCTATAGTTACATTAATCATTAGTAATGTAACAGCCTAGTTTTGAATGGCAGGGTCCCTGCTACCACATTTTGATTAAAAAAAACATATATATATATACATATAATAGCACATAAACAAAAAAAGATCAATTCAAATGTGAACGGTACCTGTCTTTAATAAGATGTAACTGTCATTAAGTGCAGTGATCTATCAGTTGCTGCATCCTTGCACTTGCTTACGCAATCATCAATTTCTTCCCAGTAGCCTCGGTGTCCAATCACGTGAAGCCGTACTGGCCCACGGATGCCACGACAGCCAGCGACAGCGAGGACCCCGGTGGTCAGGAGCGGCTGAGGGTGGAGACCAAGGTCAATGTGGAGCTGCACGCTGAGAATAAGCTCAAGCACAATGGAGAACGAGACAAGGAAGCGCCTCTGGACAGGGACAAGCAGATCAGCAGCAACGCCAAGGACACGACAGCGCTAACGACGCAGGCCGGTCAGACCAACAGCATCCAGCAACCAGAGCAGAGAAAAGGTGAGGGGAACACAGACCGGGTGCAAAATGAGCAAGGCTAAGGTGGAACGTGTGTTGGACTCAGGTATCTTGAAGAACAAGATCAGCTACCCGCCGCCGCTGACCGACAAGAACATGAAGAACCGTCTGAGGGAGAAGCTGAGCGACTACAACTCCCCCACCATCACCTCCCCTTCGCCCAACAACAACATGGCCGCCCCGCAGACTCCCACTTCCGTCAACATCATGGCGCCTACGTCCCGGCGGACCTCATTGGCCTCCAATGACGGAGGAGGAGGAGGGGGAGGTCGTCCGCCCGGCCACCATGACAACGGCACCGTCGTCAAACCACCCGTCGCACCGCGGCCGCAGATTCCCGCCGAGGCGTTGCCGGCGGCGATCTACCGCGACACCAACGGAGGCGTGGCCATGCACTTGAAGTCGGGGACGCTCAACGGCGGCAACGGATCTGACTCCGAGTGAGTAACTTCTTTTGAATTTAAATCTGTCCAATAACCTTACTAACCCGAACATAAGACAACCCTTTTTTTTGTAGTTGGTTTCTGTGTCTCTGCGTCACTCTTGTGTGTGTGAGTGACAGAAAGAAAAGCTAAGAAAAGTGAAGTGAATCATATTTTATATAGAGCTTTTTCTCTAGTGACTCAAAGCGCTTTACATAGTGAAACCTAATATTTAATTTACATTCAAACCAGTGTGGGTGGCACTGGAAGCAGGTGGGTAAAGTGTCTTGCCCAAGCACACAACGGTAGTGACTAGGATGGCGGAAGCGGGAATTGAACCTGCAACCCTCAAGTTGCTGGCACGGCCACTCTACCAACCGAGCTAAACCGCCCAAAAGGCATTGAAACTTAGGGATGGCTATGCAAAACGAAACTAAACCGAACTGGCTGCAAAGTAAAAACAAAAACAAATGAATGCTGGACAACAGCAAATACTTATTAAAGTCTGTGGAGCAGCAGACGGGGTCCACAAAGCTGACATGACAGTCAACAACAAAATAGCAGCGCAAGACAAGACCGAAAACCTCAAAATAAGTCACGACATGATGTGACAGGTGGTGACAGTACACCTACTTTGAGACAAGAGATATAGTGATGCGTGCTTGGTTATGGTTTGAATTACAGATGTCTGATAATATCGGACTGCTGATATCAGGGGTAGGGAACCTTTGGCTCTAGAGCCAGATGTGGCTCTTTTGATGACTGCATCTGGCTCTCAGATAAATCTTAGCTGATATTGCTTAACACTGTAAGTAATGAATAATTACGCTGGTAATCACAGTGTCAAAAATAACGTTCAAAATATAAAACATTCTCATGCATTTTCATCCATCCATCTGGTTTGTACAAGTGTTAATTTTGACAGCAAAATTTGGTTGAGTTTTAGTCATTGTCTTTTAATTAAAATGTAATTTAGTTTTAGTCATAATTTAGTTATTTAAATTGTTTTAGTTTTAGTCTAATTTTGGTTGACGAAATATCATAAGATTATAGTCGACGAAAACTACAGTAGATTTAGTCGACTAAAGGGTAATATGTAAACTTTCTCTTCAATGTCTGAAAGTCAAAGCAAAACAGTGGAAAAATCACTGATACAAGTCGTGTTTTGATGAAAATCATGTCTCAAATTTAGTATTTCACGAGTAAGCGGTGTAATAAACGGGATAAAGTCGAGTGAGTTGTATGTTGTGGAAAATGCTTACCTGTGTGTGGATTTCGGGGTGATTCGACTGTAAATGTTGCTTCAAGTTTGTTGTGTTTTTCCCTGTAATCCTCACATTGCATTTCTTACACTGCGTCTTGTTATCTTTGACGTCAAATATAAAATTTCCCCATATGTCCTCTCTCCTCTTCCTCCCCGGCGTTGACATGTTGTCTTCAGCAGCGCATTCCCGGGTTAGTCTCAAACGCAAACTGCGTTTAAGTAACTTCCTTACAACGTCGCTCTGATTGGTTCTTTTCCCAACTCCTCCCGCCTCTTCCTAACGAAATGAGTTCCGATTGGATCATGTCTCTGGCAGACATTTTCGTCTCGTTTTTATTCGTTGACGAATATGTCAATACACCTCGTCATCGTCTTAGTCCACGTAAATTATTTTTGATTTAGTTATTGTCTCGTTTTAGTCAGAAAAAAAAGGTCGTTGACGATAACTATGACGAACATTTTTCGTCAACAAAATTAAAACTGGTTTCTACCGCACCTGTTCAAGAAGTCGCATTAATGGTCAGAAGTATTTTATTTATTTTTGGTTAGCCTCAGAATAACTATGTTATTAAAAAGAATAAGAGACTTATTATACTCCAAAAATGTTGTTTTTTCTTAAAAATGCACGCATTTAGTATGTATTCAGTGTTAAAAAATAAATACATTATTTCGCTCTCACAGATACTTTTAAAAATATTTGGCTTGTATGGCTCTCTCAGCCAAAAAGTTTCCCGACCCCTGGCTTATATTATCGGCCAAAAAATGCTTTAAAATGTAATATCGGAAATTATCGCTATCGGTTGATTGGCAACACTAAATTGCCCCTAGTGTGTGAATGTTGTCTGTCTATCTGTGTGGGCCCTGCGATGAGGTAGCGACTTGTCCAGGGTGTACCCCGCCTTCCGCCTGATTGTAGCTGAGATAGGCGCCAGCGCCCCCCGCGACCCCAAAAGGGAATAAGCGGTAGAAATGGATGGATGGATGGGCTTGTATGGCTCTCTCAGCCAAAAAGTTTCCCGACCCCTGGCTTATATTATCGGCCAATAAATGCTTTAAAATGTAATATCAGAAATTATTGCTATCGGTTGATTGGCAACACTAAATTGCCCCTAGTGTGTGAATGTTGTCTGTCTATCTGTGTTGGCCCTGCGATGAGGTGGCGACTTGTCCAGAGTGTACCCCGCCTTCCGCCCGATTGTAGCTGAGATAGGCGCCAGCGCCCCCCGCAACCCCAAAAGGGAATAAGCGGTAGAAATGGATGGATGGACTGTTTTAAAATTAGCGGTTCCAAAAAGTAAAATGTATGACTTTTTAAGACACCGCTATGAACATGGACGTTGGGAGAAGTACAGAGCGCCAATAAATCTTAAAGGCACTGTCACATAATATCTACGGCTTTTCACACACACAAGTGAATGCAACGTATGCTTGGTCAACAGCCATACAGGTCACACTGAGGGTGGCCATACAAACAACTTTAACACTGTTACAAATATGTGCCACACCGTAAACCCACACCAAACAAGAATGACAAATACATTTCGTGAGAACATCCGCACCGTAACACAACATAAACACAACAGAACAAATACCCAGGCCCCCTTGCAGCACTAACTCTTACGGGAGGCTACAATATAAACCCCTGGTACCTCGCTACCTCTTCCCGCCAACCCCGCCCACCTCAACTTCCTAATGCTCTGTTAGGGAGAGCATGTCCCAAATTCCAAGCTGCTGTTTTGAGGCATGTTAAGAAAAAATAATGCACTTTGAGACTTCAATAATAAATATTGCAGTGCCATGTTGGCATTTTTTTTCCATAATTTGAGTTGATTTATTTTGGAAAACCTTGTTACATTGTTTAATGCATTAATGCATTAATTTTTAAATTATTGTTAAATCAACTTAAAAAAATACAATACATATACATTATATATCGATATAGATCAATACAGTCTGCAGGGATACAGTCCGTAAGCACTCATGATTGTATTTCTTTATGAAAAAACAAAAACAATTTGTCCCCCGTCCGTGGGTCAAATTTTCAAGCGTTGACCGGTCCGCAGCTACAAAAAGGTTGGGGACCTTTGGTTTAATGCATCCAGCGGGGCATCACAACAAAATTAGGCATAATAATGTGTTAATTCCACGTCTATATATATCGGTATCAGTTGATATCGGAATCGGTAATTAAGAGTTGGACAATATCTCTAGTTTTAATTCATATCCAATAATTGCGAGAACTACTTTTTACAAACTCTTTGGGGTGGTTTAGCTCGGTTGGTAGAGCGGCCGTGCCAGCAACTTGAGGGTTGCAGGTTCGATTCCCACTTCCGCCATCCTTGTCACTGCCGTTGTGTCCTTGGGCAAGACACTTTACCCACCTGCTCCCAGTTCCACCCACACTGGTTTGAATGTAACTTAGAAGTGAAGTGAATTATATTTATATAGCGCTTTTCTCTAGTGACTCAAAGCGCTTTACATAGTGACACCCAATATCTAAGTTACATTTAAACCAGTGTGGGTGGCACTGGGAGCAGGTGGGTAAAGTGTCTTGCCCAAGGACACAACGGCAGTGACTACGACGGCACAAGCGGGAATCGAACCTGCAACCCTCAAGTTGCTGGCACGGCCGCTCTACCAACCGAGCTATGCTAGATATTGGGTTTCACTATGTAAAGCGCTTTGAGTCACTAGAGAAAAAGCGCTATATAAATACTATATAAATCACTTCACTACTGAGAATATCGGCTGCAGAGTTTAATTTTTCGAATGTTTCTGCTGGTGGTGTTTCCTCTGGATTTTTTCAATGAAAAAAATGTGCCTTGGCTCTCAGAAAAGGTTGATAAACACTGAATTTTGATACCAAACTGCGAGAGTCTGAATCGAGAATCGATTCTGAATCGAATCCTCACCCCAGAATCAGGTCAAGTCGTTAGGCGCCCAGATAGTCACACCACTGATATTTGCCAATGTTGAGTGTTTGACCCCTGCTTCCTTCGCCGGCGTGCTTCCTACGCCCCCCCCCACCCCCTCCTCCGCTTCTTACCATAAGTCCATATTAACAGTGACAGTAACGAGACTTCGATCTGACCCGTCAGGGACATCCAGACCAGCCCGCCGTTGTAGGAGGACAGGACGGGAGGAACCACACCTCTCTCTCGGAGAGCAGTATTAAATAGCAGACATGAGGACGGCCCCTCGGACAAAGAAGGATAAAGGGAACAAACTCTTACCATGTGAGGACCGTACGGAACCTGTGCCATAAAAGGAAGGACAAGATGGAGGCGCCGACTGCTCTAAATATGAAGACTTCCTCTTGGAATGTGTTGGAGGGTGACTTTACCTCCGCATGTTGGTGGAAAGACTTTGGGACGTCAACATGTTGGTACATTTGTAGTCCAGGTGGATTTCAAGGACACACACACACACACACGAGTGCTCCCTTTGTTTTTTTTCCTGTTGATTTATTTTCATCAAACTTGAAACAATCAGGAGAGCGTGTTGGACTGAGGCCTTTCAAGCACACACCTTTAATCAAGCCAGAAAGCACTAACGGAAGGATGGAGAAGCATTTTAGCACTAGAAACCTGTGAAGCCTTCTTATCCCGCTCACCAAAGTCACAAAGCTTTCGCTTTTTTACATGCTTCAGAAAAAATCGACACACTTGGGAAAGGCTTCAAGACAGGTGTGAAAGTCAAGGCCCGGGGGCCAAATCTGGCACGCCACATCATTTCATGTGGCCCGTGAACGCCTGGAAATAATATGCGTCAGTAAAATACCTTATCTTTTCTGACTGCATTTATTAGTTTTTTCCAATTTGACAGAAAGAAAATATATGTATGGCATGAAATTAATATTATATTATATTATATTACAATATATTATATTATACTATATTGTATTATATTATAAATTAAGATATTTAAATATTCTTATTTTTACAAAAAAGTTTGGAAAGTGTGATTTTATATATATATATATATATATATATATATATATATATATATATATATATATATATATACATATATATATGTATATATGTAGGTGTGGGAAAAAATCACAAGACTACTTCATCTCTACAGATCTGTTATATATATATATATATATATATATATATATATATACATACACATATCTTATAACGATAAAAACAACACTCACAGATCAATATTCACTGTTAATTGCCTGCACATATATATATATATATATATATATATATATATATATATATATATATACATATATATATGTATATATGTAGGTGTGGGAAAAAATCACAAGACTACTTCATCTCTACAGATCTGTTATATATATATATATATATATATATATATATATATATATACATACACATATCTTATAACGATAAAAACAACACTCACAGATCAATATTCACTGTTAATTGCCTGCACATATATATATATATATATATATATATATATATATATATATATATATATTGCAACAACAATTTTATTATTATACTTTCCAAACATTTTTTGTCAAAATAAGAATATTTAAATATCTGCTAGACTTATGATTTCAAAGCAAGAGCATAAAATTGTACACTGTAAAAATCACAATATATTTTACGGTAATATCAATGGTGCTTTTTACGGTATATTACTGCATATTAAAAAAACGTTATCACTGTTTTTTTACTGTAATATTCTGTAGACTGTGCTCCCAGTTGATTTTACAGTTGTTTTTACGGTGTACTACCGTAAATGGAAATAATACGGTCCCACGTTTTTGTGGGTTTTTTTTACAGCAAAAAACTGGCAGCTCAATCGCCAGAATAAGAAAAAAAATTGGACTGCTTTTCCATTTACAGTAATATGTTGCATAAAACACAGTTGGTTTTACAGTAAAATTCTGGCGAAAAAGCTACCAGGGTTTTTTTTTTATTTAAAAAAAAAAAAAAACGTGGTACTGTTTTTCCTTTTGCCGCAACATGTAAAAAAACAAAACACTGTATATTTTACAGTCAATTTCCGGTAACTAAGCTGCCAGGTTTTTACTTACACTTTACAGTGTACATAAAAATATATATGATAATCCAATGCATAAAGAACTTGATATATGTTACATGCGGCCCTCTAAGTGTGTGTGGCCCTCGATGAAAGCCAGTTTGACCCCCAGCTTTAAGACTGCACCGTCTTGCAGCTCCACTTCAATGTTTACCGCTCACGAGGTGCCTTCCTGCACCGTGCATCACGTCTCGTGTGTTCTACCTGTGTAATCAATACTCTTGTGAATACGTCTTTTTTGTAACGATACGACACTGGAAATGTTTTGTAACATAATGTATATTTATTTTTTATGGACTTTTTAAGACACTGGAGTCAAATAATGCTGCCTGTAAAATTAAAGATGTCAGTGAATTTTTCACTTTGTGTGGACTTTTTTTCAACAATAAAATCTGCAGGCTTAAGAAAAATACTTGTTTACCCTACAACAGGGATGTCCAAAGTGCGGCCTGGGGGCCATTTGCAGCCCGCAGGGAATTTTTTTAATGGCCCAACGGCACATTCTAAAAATACGATTAAAAAAAAAATACAAAACATAAAAAGTGGTAAAAAAGAGCAAAGGGGTGAAATTTAACAAGAAAATGTTGCAATTTTAACTTGAATAACACAAAGCTGCCAAGCAGGCTGTTTCTTTCTAAAATAAAAATAAAGAATCAAAATCAATGTCATTATGAATTATTGACCTATTCAAGGCACCAATTGCGTCCACTTTGAGATATTTTTTGTGTAAAATGTTGCATATTTTGTGTCTGCTACACGTTTTTGTTTTAAAACGAACAGACAAAAAACAAACAGTAAAACTTATAATTGACGGATAGATCTGAAGTTAATTTCGAGATTATTGTGTTAAAAGAAAACAAAATACTTAAAATTTATTTTTTTAACACTTTAATGAGTAGGGCCCTTTTGGATCCCCAATAATTTTAGTGTGATTTTTATTTTCTTTAAGTGCCATTGCTCCAAAAATTATAAAATGTGTTATGACTTATTGACCTTTTTAAAGATACACTTATTATATAATCTAAAATATTCCACTTAAAAATGTTAATGGGTGAAAATATTGCATATTTTAGTTTTTTTTCTATAAAAAAATGGTTTTCTTTGACAAAAAGAGCATACAACTTAATTTTTTTTAAATATTATATTGACAGATAGTCCTAATATTGATCTAGAGATTTAAGCCTATAATACTGAATAATGACACATTTTTAATATTTTTTTGACCAAAACCCTTTGGTGTCCCTGGGATCAAGCCTGAGTGGGGGCTTAAATGTATATTTCCATACATATATTGTATTGGTTTTTAAAATAAAAAAATATCAAAAAGCCTTCAGCTTGCTTTGATTTTTCAGTGTGTGGCCCTCAGTGGAAAAAGTTTGGACACCCCCGCCCCACAAGGTAATGTAGCAATCTCCTCTACATTATTTACATTTTTTTTTTTTAACACACTTATGAGGCCTTGGCACTTAGCTCCGGCATTCCGAGGTAAGCCGTAAGGTATTGACAGCGCGCATTATGGAGCCTCTCACTTTAATGAGAGGAATGTGTCTCCCAAGTTTATGTGGCAGATAGGGTGGGGATGCACCGAGTTCACGGAGGTCAACGCCGTGCGAGATGGAGGCGTAAGCGGCCGAGGGAAAAGGTGTGGCGCGTCCCGCATGTATTGTCTTCCGCCACCAGGCGCTGCCAGGTATGGTTTTCTGGAGGGGTGCAGTCAGTGAAAGGTTAGAAGGCCGGGTCAAGTTACAAGCCTATTGGGGAGCTGTGTTGTCATGGCAACCGTCAGGTATAGAGGGAAACAGAGAGCAGCTTTGCAAACATGTATGTGCGTGTATATATATATATATTTATATATATATATATATATACAGTGGGGCAAACAAGTATTTAGTCAGCCACCGATTGTGCAAGTTCTCCCACTTAAAATGATGACAGAGGTCTGTAATTTTCATCATAGGTACACTTCAACTGTGAGAGACAGAATGTGAAAAAAAATCCAGGAATTCACATTGTAGGAATTTTAAAGAATTTATTTGTAAATTATGGTGGAAAATAAGTATTTGGTCAACCATTGAAAGCTCTCACTGATGGAAGGAGGTTTTGGCTCAAAATCTCACGATACATGGCCCCATTCATTCTTTCCTTAACACGGATCAATTGTCCTGTCCCCTTAGCAGAAAAACAGCCCCAAAGCATGATGTTTCCACCCCCATGCTTCACAGTAGGTATGGTGTTCTTGGGATACAACTCAGTATTCTTCTTCCTCCAAACACGACGAGTTGAGTTTTTACCAAAAAGTTCTATTTTGGTTTCATCTGACCACAGGAGATTGTCCCAATCCTCTGCTGTATCATCCATGTATCCATTTTGGTATAAACTGAACTCATTGTGTTTGGAGGAAGAAGAATACTGAGTTGCATCCCAAGAACACCATACCTACTGTGAAGCATGGAGGTGGAAACATCATGCTTTGGGGCTATTTTTCTGCTTTTTTTTTTGCTTAAAAAAACAGAATTACCTGGAAAAAAACACAATTTTGACAGAATTTCATACACAAACAGTCCTGTCAGGGGTTTTATTTGTATTTTTTACTAAGCCAAACGAGGTGTGCATATGCACTGACCTGATATCCGACTTTATATAAAGCCCACGCTGCTTTTTAGGTAACCATGCAATGTAAAGGGGAAATGAGCACAGAATGAATTACCGGTAATTTAAAATTGGTTTTAAAAAATGAAAATAAATTGCCTGATTAATTCACAACTATAAATGATTAATGCAATTTTTTTTTGTTAATAATCACAAGACTCGTTACTTTTGACAGCCCCTATATATATATCAATCAATCATCAATCAATGTTTACTTATATAGCCCTAAATCACTAGTGTCTCAAAGGGCTGCACAAACCACCAGACATCCTCGGTAGGCCCACTTAAGGGCAAGGAAAACTCACACCCAGTGGGACATCGGTGACAATGATGACTATGAGAACCTTGGAGAGGAGGAAAGCAATGGATGTCGAGCGGGTCTAACATGATACTGTGAAAGTTCAATCCACAATGGATCCAACACAGTCGCGAGAGTCCAGTCTAAAGCGGATCCAACAAAGCAGCGAGCGTCCCGTTCACAGCGGAGCCAGCAGGAAACCATCCCAAGCGGAGGCGGATCTATTTTGGAGGGCAGTATCCGCCGTATATACAATCGTGTCAGTGTTAATAGAACCCCGTTGTAGCTGGGACGCATTGTCTTTAATCTCCTTTCTAATGACTTAAATTTTCTTACTAAAGAATTGCATAAAGTCATCAGCTGAGTGGGTGGAGATACTGGAAGGAGTCCTTTGTCGGGTTAGCGATGCTACCGTGCTAAACAAAAATTTAGGATCGTTTTGATTACGGTGGATGAGATTTGAGTAATATTTAGCTTTAGCTAAGGTAAGCATGCGTTTATAAGTTATTAAACCATCACTCCATGCTTGATGGTGCACCTCAAGTTTAGTCGTGCGCCATTTGCGTTCCAGCTTTCTGCATAATAATTTCTGAGCTCTAGTTTCTTCTGTAAACCAAGGGGTGCGCTTTTTTGGAGCCTTTATATATATATATATATATATATATATATATATATATATATATATATATATATATATATATATATATATATATACACATATATATATACACATATATATATATATGTATGTATATATGGATATACAAATATGTATATATATGCATACATAATATAACGAATATAAATACATATATTATTGATGTATATATTATATGTATATAATTGATACATACATTACATAAATATATATATATACACACATATATATATATATTAATGCTTAATTTTAAGTTATTATATATATATTATAGTATGTGTATTTATATAAATATTTTTATTTATTTATTTATTTTTTTTAGATGTCTTTTAATTCATTAAAAAAAGAAGTCGATTTTAAGTTATTTATGTGCAAAATAAATTATTCAAAGTCATGAGAACCACAGTTGGTATTCGAAATGAATGAAAGGCGCAAAACAGGCAAGGAAAACTGATACAAGTCTGACATCTAGTGGTTGGTATTGGTAAATTATTTAAAGGCGCATTGGTGGCTACTGCTGACATCTAGCGGCCGAAAAGTGTAGTGTTTATAAATGTACTGCAAATTGACATGGCATATCATGATAAAATCATACAGAATGCATACTTACTATTATCAATATTCAACTAGAGTTTAAGTTATGTCCATTAGTAAACATTTTCTTTAAATACACAGCAGCCTCCCTCCAACACGGTTGCATAAGACAAAATGTGCTCGCAAGCTTCTAGAAAATGCTGCTTTGGGATTAAGTTGATCTGTTACGGGGTTTCCCCAAGAGTGCCCAGGGAGGGTTTTGGAAAGTCTTGATAGAGTTAGAGAGAGAAGTCTTCTGTTAGAGAGAGAAGTCATCTGGATAGTCATGTGTCCTTTTGAGTGTGTGTGTGTGTACAGTAAGTAAGCATGACTCAGGAGAAGCTTGTCTAAAGCATTAATGGTCTATTTTGTTGTTGTGTAGTTTCCAAAGAATACACATAGCTTGAGCAAGCTGCCTAGTCGATACATGTCAGCTGTTACATGTACTTGGAAATATTACAATTACACAATGCACCGTTGTTCTCTTTTTAATACGAGAGTTTGGTAACGTACATCTGTTTTAAAGATACTGAAAACAATACATATTCCTTAATGCCTTGTTTGGTAGAAAATGCTGGTAGGTTGCCTTACCTGACAATGAAGGCCATAGTATGACTGAAAAAATGTCTAAGTCTAAATGTCTAAGTCTAAATGAACAAAATACTAAAACTAAGAAAATGTCTAATGTCCATTGAAAATGTAATGTTAATGTTTATATATTATTATATTTAGATAATTATAGTATTAATGATATATATATATATATATATATATATATATATATATATATATATATATTATACAGTATAGTAATTATACTGTATGATATGTATCTATATATTATAAAATTATAATAACTATTCATATATATATATATATATATATATATGTATGTGTGTGTATGTGTAAAAACATTCATCCATCCATCCATTTCTACCGCTTGTCAGTATAGATACAGATACCGTTTTTTCACATTGCATAAAAATATGGTGGCGTATTGTTTTTGACTTGCATATAATTGCCATAAAAACATTTAATTTAATGCAACACTAAACATGTTTTTTTTGTAAGGTTTATTTTTTTCTATAGTGTATTGTTTATATATATATATATATATATATATATATATATATATATATATATATATATATATATATATATATCAAATAACGATAAACACAACACTAACAGATCAATGTTTTTATTGACTGTTAACTGCCTGCATCGATTATACATTATTATTTTTCACAACTTTATGATAATGTACAAACAATTCACATACATAATGCAGAACAGGATGAACAGTTTATAAAAGCTAAATTTAAAATAGGAATCAAACAGAAATAAAGGGGGCCCAAGGTTATTTAGGTTATGTAAAGGAATGAACACAAAATGAAATTCAGGTCAATAATCAAAATCAATACTATCTTAAAAAAAAACACATTATACATATATATATATATATATACATATTTATATATATATATATATATATATATATATATATATATATATATATATGGGCTTCACGGTGGAAGAGGGGTTAGTGCGTCTGCCTCACAATACGAAGGTCCTGAGTAGTCAGGGTTCAATCCTGGGCTCGGGATCTTTCTGTGTGGAGTTTGCATGTCCTCCCCGTGACTGGGTGGGTTCCCTCCGGGTACTCCGGCTTCCTCCCACTTCCAAAGACATGCACCTGGGGATAGGTTGATTGGCAACACTAAATTGGCCCTAGTGTGTGAATGTGAGTGTGAATGTTGTCTGTCTATCTGTGTTGGCCCTGTGATGAGGTGGCGACTTGTCCAGGGTGTACCCCGCCTTCTTGTAGCTGAGATAGGCGCCAGCGCCCCCCGCGACCCCAAAAAGGGAATAAGCGGTAGAAAAATGGATGGATATCACAGTCAAAATGAAAGCTTGTTCCCATAGGCACCATAAACTGTTAATAATGTTTAGACAAAAGTGTATATTATATATACTATTATACATATAGTATTTATATAGGTATGTGTGTGTGTGTGTGTGTGTGTGTGTGTGTGTGTGTGTGTATATATGATGGACATATTTGTATTTTGTGTATATGCATTTGTGTATGTATGTGATTATGTGTGTATGTGTATGTATGTATGTATGTATGTGTATGTATATGTATATGTATGTATATATATGTGTATATATATATATATATAAATTATATATATGTGTGTGTATATATGTGTGTATATATATATATATATATATATAAATTATATATATGTGTGTGTATATATGTGTGTGTACATATGTATATATGTAAGTGTGTGTGAATTTAAATGTATTATATATAGATAATATATAGCATCTACGCAGCAACCACTGAACTGAATTATATTATATATATTATTGTATTATATATCGTGTATATATATATATATATTGTATATGTATAGGGGGTGGGACCTAATAAGTTTACTTCTTGCCACTCCCTTTTGAGCCAATCTTGACATCTACAAAAGATTAGTCACATGTAATGTGAAGCATTTAAGTCTCACCTTCAAACTCATCTGTATACTCTAGCCTTTAAATAGACCTCCTTTTTAGACCAGTTGATCTGCCGCTTCTTTTCTTTTTTCTCTCCTATGTCCCCCCCTCCCTTGTGGAGGGGGTCCGGTCCGATGACCATAGATGAAGTACTGGCTGTCCAGAGTCGAGACCCAGGATGGACCGCTCGTCGGGACCCAGGATGGACCGCTCGCCTGTGTATCGGTTGGGGACATCTCTACGCTGCTGATCCGCCTCCGCTTGAGATGGTTTCCTGTGGACGGGACTCTCGCTGCTGTCTTGGATCCGCTTGAACTGAACTCTCGCGGCTGTGTTGGAGCCACTATGGATTGAACTTTCACAGTATCATGTTAGACCCGCTCGACATCCATTGCTTTCGGTCCCCTAGAGGAGGGGGGGTTGTCCACATCTGAGGTCCTCTCCAAGGTTTCCATAGTCAGCATTGTCACTGGCGTCCCACTGGATGTGAATTCTCCCTGCCCACTGGGTGTGAGTTTTCCTTGCCCTTTTGTGGGTTCTTCCGAGGACGTTGTAGTCGTAATGATTTGTGCAGTCCTTTGAGACATTTGTGATTTGGGGCTATATAAATAAAGATTGATTGATTGATTGATAATGTTTTCAATGTAGGTGTAAAAATAATGTGTGAATGTGAGTGTGAATGTTGTTTGTCTATCTGTGTTGGCCCTGCGATGAGGTGGCGACTTGTCCAGGGTGTATCCCGCCTTCCGCCCGATTGTAGCTGAGATAGGCGCCAGCGCCCCCCGCGACCCCGAAAGGGAATAAGCGGTAGAAAATGGATGGATGGATGGATATATTTCTTTTGTATTTTATGTCATTCTCTTGTTTTGTTTGCATGGCTCAAAATAAACCATTCATTCATTCCCCAGAATTTTTAAAGACTATTTTCTGTTGGGTCTAATTTATAAAGGGCAAAAGGGCACATTTGACCTCTTTTAACAAGTGCTCCACTTTGTTTACATTAAACATCCACTTCCGCCCGTGCAGCCCTTTGAAGCGCCCCTCTGACGTCACTTCCGCAGCCCTTCCCTGCCGCTGCTGCCCCTGACGCGAGATCAACAAGAGGCTAGGCCGGCCAGCCAGTAGTGTGAATGAGCTCCTGGCTAACTAACGGTGCCGCTCTGGGCTGCTTTCTCCCGCAGAAGGAGGGACAATATATTTTCTTCCCCGACAGGAAAGCTCCTTTGCCAGCAACATAACGGATGTTACCGTGATGGATTGACCGAGGAGGAGCAGATTTTCCCCGGTTAGAGCAGCAGGTGTAGTGACGGGCGAAGGAGGTGATCTCGGTGTTCATGAAACTTTGCTACGATTTACGCGCTGGGTAAGAACATTTTTGTATTTTAATCATTTTTACACGGTATTATTTTTAATTCATGCTGTTTTGATGTGTACTTTTGGCGTCCAGTTGTTTAAGGACGTACGCTGGCCACTAATAAACCAAGTGTTTCTCAATTTTAATATGGATATGTTTGAAAATATAACAGTAAACTAAGGCTGGGCGATATTGGATTTTTTTAAATATCGCGATATTTCTTTATTCCATATCCGCGATATACGATATATATCACGATATTTTGCCTTGGCCTTGACACTTGATGCATATAATCACAGCAGTATGATGATTCTATGTGTCTACATTAAAACATTCTTCTTCATACTGCATTCATATATGTTACTTTTAAACTTTCATGCAGAGAGGGAAATCACAACTAAGTCAACTGAACAAAACAGTATGTTTTGTTCAGTTGTTTACCTGTATGTCATCTTTTTTGTAAGGGGCGCTGGAAGCCGGCAGACCCGTCAGCGATCCTGTTCTGTCTCCCTGTAATGTTTGTCTGATCTTGAATGGGATTGTGCTGAAAATTGTAATTTTCCTGACGGAATAAATAAAGTACTATCTATCTATCTATCTATTGCCATATTTTTGCTGAAAGGATTTAGTAGAGAACATCGACGATAAAGTTTGCAACTTTTGGCATGTGTTGCAATGTTAAGATTTCGTCATTGATATATCAGACTGCGTGGTCGGTAGTAGTGGGTTTCAGTAGGCCTTTAAGGATGTGTTTAAAGCTGGCCACTAATAAACCGAGTATTACTCCATTTTAATATGGATATGTTTGAAAATATAACAGTAAACTAAGGCTGGGCGCTATTGCCTTTTTTAATCGCGCGATATTTTTAGGCCATATCTGCGCTATACGATATATATCACGATATTTTGCCTTGGCCTTGAATGAACACTTGATACATATAATCACAGCAGTATGATGATTCTATGTGTCTACATTAAAATATTCTTCTTCATACTGCATTCATAGATGCTACTTTTAAAGACCTACTGAAATAAGATTTAAACGGGGATAGCAGGTCCATTCCATGTGTCATACTTGATCATTTCGCGATATTGTCATATTTTTGCTGAGAGGATTCAGTAGAGAACATCGACGATAAAGTTTGCAACTTTTGGTCGCTAATAAAAAAGCCTTGCCTTTACCGGAAGTAGCAGACGATGTGCTGTGTTGTAGGGCTCCTCACATTGTTTACAATCATAGCCACCAGCAGCTAGAGCGATTCGGACTGAGAAAGCGACAATTTCCCCATTAGTTTGAGTGAGGATGAAAGATTTGTGGATGAGGATAGTGAGAGTGAAGGACTAGAAGAAAAAAAAAAGATGAGGGCACTGGAAGCGATTCAGATGTTATTAGACACATTTACTAGGATAATTCTGGAAAATCCCTTATCTGCTTATTGTGTTACTAGTGTTTTAGTGAGATTATATAGTCATACCTGAGGGTCGGAGGGGTGTGGTGACCGCCAGTGTCTCTGAGGGAAGCCATGGAGGAGCCTAGAAAGTCGCAGCCAACAGCAGCTAGAGCGATTCCGACCGAGAAAGCGACAATTTCCCCATTAATTTGAGCGAGGATGAAAGATTTGTGGATGAGGATAGTGAGAGTGAAGGACTAGAAGAAAAAAAAAAAAAGATGAGGGCAGTGGGAGCGATTCAGATGTTATTAGACACTTTACTAGGATCCATCCATCCATCATCTTCCGCTTATCCGAGGTCGGGTCGCAGGGGCAACAGCCTAAGCAGGGAAACCCAGACTTCCCTAGGATAAGTCTGGTAAATCCCTTATCTGCTTATTGTGTTACTAGTGTTTTAGTGAGATTATGTAGTCATACCTGAAAGTTGGAGGGGTGTGGTGACCGCCACTGTCTCTGAGGGAAGCCATGGAGGAGCCTAGAAAGTCACAGCTGCCTCTTTGACAGCTGCAGGAGGAACGACACAAGCTCCGCTCATGTTTACGGTAAGAGCCGATTTATCACCACAATTTTCTCACCGAAACCTGCCGGTAGACATGTGGTCGGGAACCATGTTCGCTTGACCGCTTTGTTCCATATTAAAGCTTCACAACAAACAAAGAAACACCGGCTGTGTTTGTGTTGCTACAGCCGGCCGAAATACACCACTTTCCACCAACATTTTTCTTTGTAGTCTCCATTATTAATTGAACAAATTGCAAAAGATTCAGCAACACAGATTTCCAGAATACTGCGTTAATATGCGATAAAAACAGACTACTTTTAGCCGTGATCGGTGCTGGGAAAACATGTCCGCTTCCACCAGTTACGTCAAGCACACGCGTCATCATTCCGCGACGTTTTCAACAGGATACCTCGCAGGAAATTTAAAATTGCAATTTAGTAAACTAAACCGGCCGTATTGGCATGTGTTGCAATGTTAATATTTCATCATTGATATATAAACTATCAGACTGCGTGGTCGCTAGTAGTGGGTTTCAGTAGGACTTTAAGGACGTGTTTAAAGCTGGCCACTAATAAACAGAGTATTACTCCATTTTAATATGGATATGTTTGAAAATATAACAGTAAACTAAGGCTGGGCGCTATTGCCTTTTTTAATAGCGCGATATTTTTAGGCCATATCTGCGATATACGATATATATTACGATATTTTGCCTTGGCCTTGAATGAACACTTGATGCATATAATCACAGCAGTATGATGATTCTATGTGTCTACATTAAAACATTCTTCTTCATACTGCATTCATATATGCTACTTTTAAACTTTCATGCAGAGAGGGAAATCACAACTAAGTCAACTGACCAAATGTGTATTTATTAAGGCTATTAAACAATGGCACAAACATTCAAGTCATTTCCAAAACAAAGTGCAAGATTGTCAGACATTTTAAAGGCCTACTGAAATGAGATTTTCTTACTTAAACGGGGATAGCAGGTCCATTCTATGTGTCATACTTGATCATTTCGCGATATTGCCATATTTTTCTGAAAGGATTTAGTAGAGAACATCGACGATAAAGTTTGCAACTTTTGGTCGCTAATAAAAAAGCCTTGCCTTTACCGGAAGTAGCAGACGATGTGCTGTGTTGTAGGGCTCCTCACATTGTTTACAATCATAGCCACCAGCAGCTAGAGCGATTCAGACTGAGAAAGCGACAATTTCCCCATTAGTTTGAGTGAGGATGAAAGATTTGTGGATGAGGATAGTGAGAGTGAAGGACTAGAAGAAAAAAAAAATATGAGGGCAGTGGGAGCGATTCAGATGTTATTAGACACGTTACTAGGATAATTCTGGAAAATCCCTTATCTGCTTATTGTGTTACTAGTGTTTTAGTGAGATTATGTAGTCATACCTGAAAGTCAGAGGGGTGTGGTGACCGCCAGTGTCTCTGAGGGAAGCCATGGAGGAGCCAAGAAAGTCGCAGCTGCCTCTTTGACAGCTGCAGGAGGAACGACACAAGTAGAGAACATCGACGATAAATTTCGCAACTTTTGTTGCTGATAAAAAAGCCTTGTCTTTGTTGTAGGCACAATACCAATGTGAGCAATTTACAAATTTGTATAATGCGCAATCTTTTTGCAAATTGCTTCAAGCTATATATTTGAATAATGTGTGGTGCACATTTTGCTAATCAATTGGCGAAAACACATGTTTTTGGTGTCAAAATAATTTATTAAATACTTATGTAAATCTATTCATTCAATACCAGAGTATTGCCCTCAAATCGGTCCATCCCTAACCCTAACCCTAACCACTATACAGTGTACATCCATGTCTAAACTACTGACTAAACTACTACCACAACTTGGTTAATATTTATAAAATATAATAATGTTGGGTTACTGACTAAACCATTCACAAAATCTTGTCTTAAATCTCGTCTTGCGATATGCAAATTGGTTGCGCACAATGGAAATGACGTATAATTTGCAAAGTGCGTGAGATTGGTGAAATGCTTACAACATCTCTCCCGTCCAAAGGCAAAACCCAGTAACTAAATGTTGGTCAAAAATGAGCTGATAATAATTTTGGAGTTCCTAGTTGATATCCTTTACATTAGTGTATGCGATATTGTAATTTGTTCCGTAAGTAAGCTGTTACGCGCATGGCAGGACCTAGCAACTACCACATAACCGCGTAGCTACAACAGAAAAACCTAGTATCTCAAGGGACCAATCGGAGCTTCTTTGTCAGTCGCCTTTTTGTCTTTAATGAGACATTTGCACGAATGGGGGCCGACGGTCAGCCTGATTATGTGATATTATGGCACGAGGGGATATATTTGGAAGATTGGCCCAGGACGTTGCAAGCACCTTCATTAAATGTATTGTTCTTGATTCTTCCCCTTGCATACTCTTTTGGGCCAGATAACTGTGGAGGTCGAAATAAAAACTGGGCGCTGTACACGGCTCTTGCCCAATGTGCAAACGCAGAATGGGGCCCACCCGAGATTGTGATAAAATATCTGGAGAAAGGGCACACGTTCATGAGAGCAGATTCGATCCATGGCTCAATCGGCAAGAAAATGAAAGCTAAAAAAAAAACATCTATACGTTTGAATACTTTGTAAATCTTTGTAAGACAGCATCAAGATAGATTGGTTTTCCTTTGTTTTCTCAAAATCAGCTAGAAGTGAGTTACTAGGTTTTGCCTTTGGACGGGAGATCTTTACTGGAAGTCGCAGACGATGACGTCACAAGGGTGAGGGCTCCTCACGTCCTCACATTGTTTTTAACGGGAGCCTCCAGCAGCAAGAGCTATTCGGACCGAGAAAACGACAATTTCCCCATTAATTTGAGCGAGGATTAAATATTTGTGGATGATGATACTGATAGCAAAGGACTAGAAAAAAAAAAAAATGCGATTGCATTGGGATGGATTCAGATGTTTTTAGACACATTTACTAGGATAATTCTGGGAAATCCCTTATCTTTCTAATGTGTTGCTAGTGTTTTAGTGAGATTGAATAGTACCTGATAGTCGGAGGGGTGTGTCCACGGGTGTCTTGAGGCCAGTGTCTTAGGGAAGCCGACGGCAGATACAAGGACGGCGCAAACTCCACAGATCTCCGGTAATTTTCTCACCGAAACCTGCCGGTTGACAAGTGGTCGGGAACCATGGTCGCTTGACCGCTCTGATCCATAGCAAAGCTGTTGTGATTTTGGACTCTTCCGTTCCTTAGTTTGAGCACTTCTTGTTTATCTGGTCTCCATGGTTTCACATTGGTTCCACCTGCCCTTGTTATCTACGCACACCTGTTTCTTCTAATCAACTCCCTTATTTAAGCTCGCCCCTTTTCGTTATTCTTTCCGGGACTCTAATTTGCCTTCGAGCAACATTCACGACTGTCTACTACCGTATGTATATTCTCGCTAGCTTTTCACGCTAAGCCGTTGTTTTATTCCAGCTCTCACGCTGATTAATTGTTTTTCCTTTTTGTGTGCCTTCGTGCCAAGTATAGTTTTTCTGTTTTCTATTCCTAGCTCTTATGCTAGCGCCCTTGGTTTATTTTATCTGTTAGCTCCAGTGTTTTTGTTCATAGCCTGCTTTTGTTGAGTTCAATAAATCATTTAAACTTACCGTTGCTGTGTTCATGTCGACGCATCCACGAAGGGACAAATTTGGCATCACAATGCCAACCAGTCGTAACAAAAGCTTCACTTCCGGGAATTTCAAACAAGGAATCACCGTGTGTTTGTGTGGCTAAAGGCTAAAGCTTCCCAACTCCATCTTTCTACTTTGACTTCTCCGTTATTAATTGAACAAATTGCAAAAGATTCGGCAACACACATGTCCAGAATACTGTTTAATGGCGCGATGAAAAGAGACAACTTTTAGCCGCAAATAGTGCTGCGCTAATATTTCATGTTAGTCCGTGAGGTAACGCGCATGCGTCATTATTTTCGTTTTCAACAAGAAACTCCGCAGGAAATTTAAAATTGCAATTTAGTAAACTAAAAAGGCCGTATTGGCATGTGTTGCAATGTTAATATTTCATCATTGATATATAAACTATCAGACTGCGTGGTCGGTAGTAGTGGGTTTCAGTAGGCCTTTAAACTTTCATGTAGAGAGGGAAATCACAACTAAGTCAATTGACCAAAAGTGTATTCATTAAAGTTATTAAGCAATGGCACAAACCTTCAAGTCATTTCCAAAACATAAAGTGCACGATTGCCAGAGACATTTTAATCGTCGAATAAAAATGAGCTGCATAATAGGAAATCAAATAGTATTTGTCCTTCACTATGTGGTATGTTACTACGATTATGACATTTTTTTCATTCTCTAGCGCAGGGGTAGGGAACCTATGGCTCGCGAGACAGATGTGGCTCTTTTGATGACTGCATCTGGCTCGGATAAATCTTAGCTGACATTGCTTAACACGATAAGTAATGAATGATTCCACTTGTAATCACAGTGTTAAAAATAATGTTCAAAATATAAAACATTCTCATGTATTTTTAATCCATCCACCTGTTTTCTACCGCACCCGTTCAAGAATTTGCGTTAATGGTAAGAAGTTATTTATTTATTCTTGGTTAGTGTGGGGCTTGCCCTCCTGGGGGTTCGTCAGACCACCAAGGACCAACATGAGAGCCTGTTTCAGGGTTACAATATTGTTTTATTTTTCAATAAGTCTCTCAGTTGCTTTCCAGCAATTGTATTTTTCTCTTTCGTTTTCGCTCGCGCTCTGGCTCCAGCCCCAACCCCGTCTCTCCTCCTGGCTGCTGCTTATAACAGAGCGACAGGTGATTAGATAACAAGGCCCAGGTGGGCCATCTACGCACCTGTCGCTGATTTCGAGGCCGGTCCTGGCACACCCCAGTTCGCTCCCGGCCAGCAAGCCACGCCCCCTCTACAGCTAGCTCGAAAATAACAATGTTATTACAAAGAATAAGAGACCTATTATACTCTAGAAATGTTGGTCTTACTTAAAAATGCACACGTTTAATTTTGTTCAGTGTAAAAAAAAATATTATATGGCTCTTACGGACATACATTTTAAAATATTTGGCTTTTTGGCTCTCTCAGCCAAAAAGGTTCCCGACCCCTGCTCTAGCGAGTGACTTTTCAAATGATGCTACATATTAGCAGTAATGCTACTTTTTATAGCAACGCTTTTGCCCCACACGTGACAAATTACGGTTGTCTGTTCGACATATTCCCACTTGAAGCCGAACCACCGCCAGGCGATGGAAAAACCCTGCTGTTTTTATTGGGAATTAAGTCTTCCTTCATTTGTTACCAGATCCGCACCTTCTTTCTCTCGTATTCCCACTCGTACGGCTACGTTAGCAGCTAACGTAGCCCAGTCTGCTACCTCTCTGCTGGGCGAGGGCGTATACGTATGTGACGTATGTAAGAATGTGCGCCTGCTTGTCTGTGAGAAGGAAAAACAGGAAAGATTGAGAAGAGCCTGAAGTGTAATGGCCGCAGCTAAAAGCAACTGCGTGAGAACGTATACTCGAATATTACGATATAGTCATTTTCTATATCGCACATAGACAAACCCGCGATATATCGAATATATCGATATATCGCCCAGCCCTACAGTAAACGTTCGTTAATTTTTTTTAATTCCAACTATTAAAACAAATTCCTGCATTTTGACATATGTCCATTTTCAGCAAGAGGCCTTCCACGGTTCTGAATATTTGTAGTCCATCATAAGGTGATTTATTTGCTGTAATACATTATATTTTCTCCTTAAAAATGCCCAATTATGTTCAGTATTAGGAGAATGCGCACTCTTTTATTGAGCCTCTTTTGTGTCATCAATTTGTCGTATCAAAAGTCAGTTATTTTTATTTTTGATGCCGTTTCATGTTTAAAGTTTGGCTGAAAACGAGTGCATTTTAACGTGGTGCGTTCAGGATACTCGGACATCTGACTTAGCAAAACACCAGCACATCCTACTTAATATTGAGAGAAGATGGGATTGTATGGTGGTTAATTTGTGTCTTTTATTATTAAAACTTTTTTATGACTGATTTTATATAACTGTAGTTTTTTCATTTAAATTTTGTGAACTGAATTTTTTTTTTTACATACAATTTTACGGACAATTTCGTTGAATAAAAATGTGTGAGCAAAATATGTTTGAAAATACATCCACCCATCCTTTTTCTACCGCTTGTCCCTTTTGGGGTCGCGGGGGGTGCTGGAGCCTATCTCAGCGGCTTTGGGGCGGAAGGCGGGGTACATCCTGGACAAGTCGCAACCTCATCACAGGGCCAACACAGACAGACAACATTCACATTCACACACTACGGCCAATTTAGTGTTCATACAGTGTTTTAAAATTCAGTCTGTATAAATTTAGTATTAGTTAGGACTGAAGTCAATCAAATGCTTCCGTCTTAATTTACTGGAAGTGGGTCTAGAGTTTTAAAGCAACAAATAAGATGATTTTTTTTTCATTTAATTTTTATGCGCTCAATTTTTTTTCATAACATTTTTCTATCGTCAATTTTTTTACACTCAGTTTTTCTGCACCTTTTTTTACACTGAATTTATACACTGATTTTTTTTTTACACTGCATTTTAAAACACATTAATTTTGCTCAAAATGTTTTATTCAATGACATTGCTTCATAATTTGATGAACAAAAAAATTCTGATCATAAAATTTAAACTCCTAAAATTCAGTGTCCAAAAAAAACTTTTGTAATAAAGACACAAATTAACTCCATAGGAATGCCGGTGGAGTCATAAAATGCCCATTGCTCATGTTTGACAATTCATTTTCACCAATACTTAAACTTCCATTACGTAGTTGTTTTTTTCTAATTCCTGTGAACGCAACTGCGTGGCATTTAATACAAAAAACAACCTCCAACTGCACCACTGATGAGATCGATCAGTTGGTAACAACATATTGATTGCATTGTTACATAACTGTGTGGCGATATGATTGCTGCTTAGAAAAAAAGGAGCAAAGGTCATTCGCTAATTAAATCTTAATGGATTTCTAACCATTTGTACAGCATGAGTGCTGAATGACAAAAACTTTTGACTATTTTGTTTGCTCAGCCATCAAGATGTTCCCCCGGGGTTGCATTAGTGCAGAGCTTTCGACAAACATATTGGACATGTAGATGGTACAAGTAAAAAATAAAAACACAGCATGTCTGTCATTGAAGGATTTTGCACCGGTCACTATTGTTCACACCAGAAGCCTTTTTCCGAGTTAA
Source organism: Nerophis ophidion (assembly GCF_033978795.1). NCBI lineage: Eukaryota > Metazoa > Chordata > Actinopteri > Syngnathiformes > Syngnathidae > Nerophis > Nerophis ophidion. The sequence continues at coordinate 64,100,035 of NC_084620.1, forward strand.
TTCTGCAGGAAGAGCTATTTAAAGGTCATGTTAATCCCTCTCTTTGTCAAAGAATTACCCATAGGGCAGCCATGCTGTACTCAGCCTAGATAAGATGGTCTTGTATTTTTATTCAAATGTTTATCCAAAAGAGTCAAAACGTTGCCCAGACAGAAAAACAAAAGGCCTTGTGACTTTTCAGTTGAACAAGTGGTTCCTGTCAGACAGCGGTTTTGATTTAAAAGGAAGCACACTGTTAGCGATTTTGGCCTCCTTGTGGTTGAAGTACTTCCTTTTTTTCATCACCGGCTGAGTGTAATCGGACTGCAAAGCTCATTCAATGGAGTTTTTACTGTCAAAAGTTGTTAGGTCAACAATTTTTAAACTTCACGTAATCCTCTACAGCAGGGATATATATATATATATATATATATATATATATATATATATATATATATATATATATATATATATATATATATATGTGTATATATATAATATGTGTGTGTATATATATATATACATATGTGTGTATGTGTATATATATATACACACACACACATATTATATATATATATGCACACATACTGTATATATATATCTTGATTGGATTATCCAGAGAATAGTGCTTGATACCGTGGTAGAGCGCAATATGTATGTGTGGGAAAAATCACAAGACTACTTCATCTCTACATAACTGTTTCATGAGGGGTTCCCTCAATCATCAGGATGATTGAGGATCAGGATGATCCTGATGATTGAGGGAACCCCTCATGAAACAGTTCTGTAGAGATGAAGTAGTCTTGTGATTTTTCCCACACATACATACTGTGTGTGTATATATATATATATTTTTTTTTTTCTCCTGATGATATATATATATATATATATATATATATATATATATATATATATTTTCTCCTGATGATATATGTATATGTGTGTGTATGTATATATATATATATATATATATATATATATATATATATATATATATATATATGTAGGTGTGGGAAAAAATCACAAGACTCTCAAGGGAACCCCTCATGAAACAGATCTGTAGAGATGAAGTAGTCTTGTGATTTTTTCCCACACCTACATATTGCGCTCTACCACGGTATCGAGCACTATTCTCCGGATAATCCAATCAAGACATATATATATATATATATATATATATATATATATATATATATATATATATATATATATATATATATATATATATATATGTATATATAAAACACATATATGTATATGTGTGTATATATATGTATATATGTTTTTTTTTTGTAACTAAAGTAGACGATATATTTTCTTAGCAGAGGAAATATTAAACATTGTTCTGGCTTCATTAGAGCCATACAATTTGTGTATGTTTAAATATGTTTAGCTTCTTTAATTATAATTTGTACACGTTTTACAATGTTTTTTTTTTTAATCAAAAACAAATCGGTCATTAGTTCTTCTTTATGCGACATCAGAAGAGTTAATTGCCTGTTGAACGGGCATCCGTGTCTTTCAGCATGACACTGGAGTTTATATCAATAACTTTGTGCAAAAACAGTCCTCTTTTATGTTTAAGGAGAGTACTGTATCTTAGTAGATTAGACATTAATGTGTTTACAAGTTTAGATTGGGGTATGACATCTCTTTATGGAAAAATATATTAATTTAGCTTGTTTTCATGTTAACATTTAAGCCAGCTAGCAAGCTAAAGCTAGTCCTTCCATAAGTTTGTCAAAGTACAGTTATTAATCATGGTTTATCACAGCGGTTATCGTTATTGCCGTTTATCTGCATGGAGTACAAACGCCCGCAGCTTTTGAAACTTGTGTAAGAGTGGCTCTCTTGCAGTGTTCGACAATTACTTTAAAAAAGTGATTAATTATAGTTACTCGTTACTTCACCATAAAAGTTATTGACTTGCTAGCGGATTTAAATGTAACTAATTACAAGGGAAAGTAATTCATACGTTACTTAAAAAACAAACAAACATCAACCTTCAAATATCTGGCATAAGCATTCGAGAGATGTTTAATATGAGAGCGGAGTCGGTGGAGTCTGTGCTTTTAAAAAGGCCTCGTGGTGCCTATTGACGTGTGACGTCATCAAGGTTTTTAAAGAAGCTGTGTGTGTTAGCTTTAGCAGTTAGTGTAGTTAGCCAGCTCTTCTGGATATTTTCACCGGATTGTGTTACCTCTGGTTAATGAAGCGATTGAATGTACTTCGACGACTGTCCTATCTTCTTGTCAACAAACGAGGTATTATTTGGATGGCAAAGTTTTTCGCTTCAATCATTGATGTGTTGTTCAATATTCCCACTGTGTACGTGTGTGTATGTTGTTGTCCGCTGTTTCGCAGTGTGATGTTGCCTCTTCCTATTTGATATCAGGTTCATTTGGAGCATAGTTTGTATATGCTATCTTTATTTGGAGACATTTTTATAATGAAGGAAGCGTTGCTTATAGTTCTGCCTTTAAAGGGCTACTGAAATGAGATTTTCTTATTCAAACGGGGATAGCAGGTCCATTCTATGTGTCATACTTGATCATTTCGCGATATTGCCACATTTTTGCTGAAAGTATTTAGGAGAGAACATCCACGATAAAGTTGGCAACTTTTGGTCGCTAACAGAAAAGCCCTGCCTTTACCGGAGGTCGCAGACGATGACGTCACATGTTGATGGCTCCTCACATTGTTTTTAATGGGAGCCTCCAACAAAAAGAGCTATTCGGACCGAGAAAACGACGATTTCCTCATTAATTTGAGCGAGGATGAAAGATTCGTGTTTGAGGATATTAATAGCGACGAACTAGAAAAAAAAAAAAAAAAAAATGCGAATGCATTGGGACGGATTCAGATGTTTTTAGACAAATTTACTAGGATAATTCTGGGAAATCCATTACCTTTCTATTGTGCTGCTAGTGTTTTAGTGAGATTAACAGTACCTGATAGTCAGAAGTGTGTGTCCACGGGTGTGTTGACGCCAGTGTCTCAGGGAAGTCGACGGCAGCTTTATGGACGGCGCAAGCTCAGCTGATCTCCGGTAAGAAGCGACTTTTTACCACAATTTTCTCACCGAAACCTGCTGGTTGACATTCGGTCGGGATTCATGTTCGCTTGACCGCTCTGATCCATAGTAAAGTTTCACCTCCGGGAATTTTATACAAGGAATCACCGTGTGTTTGTGTGGCTAAAGGCTAAAGCTTCCCAACTCCATCTTTCTACTTTGACTTCTCCAATATTAATTGAACAAATTGCAAAAGATTCAGCAACACAGATGTCCAAAATACTGTGTAATTATGCGGTTAAAACAGACGACTTTTAGCTGTGTGTGTGTGCAGCGCTCATATTTCCTAACAGTCCGTGACATCACGCGTACACGTCATCATTACGCGACGTTTTCAAGAAGAAACTCCCGGGAAATTTAAAATTGCAATTTAGTAAACTAAAAAGGCCGTATCAGCATGTGTTGCAATGTTAATATTTCAACATTGATATATAAACTATCAGACTGCGTGGTGGGTAGTAGCGGGTTTCAGTAGGCCTTTAATAGCGCATAATCCTTGCGCTACTTTGATTGACTGGTGTAGTGTCTGTGACCTGCATGGCCTAGAGTAGCCTCCAGCTACTACAGGTCACGAGTAGCAAACAGATGGAGGTATAGGCTTACACAAGATTGCATAGTTAAGCACTCTGCAAGTTCCTTCTCTATATTTATCTGCAGGTGCATCTAAGTGCAAGAGTATGTTGCTTCTGCATTTATTCTATGCTATGTAATCAAGAGTAGTTCTTTTAAAGTGACGTCACATTTAATGAAAATTGCAGCAGTTGCAATTTTGTAGTCCTCCTCATAACTATTTTGGGTATAAACCAAATCACCTACCTTTTTTTATTAGGTATGAATATTTTAAAACTAGCGGTTTAAAGGCCTACTGAAATGAGATTTTCTCATTCAAACGGGGATAGCAGGTCCATTCTATGTGTCATACTTGATCATTTTGCGATATTGCCATATTTTTGCTGAAAGGATTTAGTAGAGAAAATCGACGATAAAGTTTGCAACTTTTGGTCGCTAATGAAAAAGCCTTGCCTGTACCGGAAGTAGCAGACGATGTGCGCATGACGTCACTGGTTGTAGAGCTCCTCACATTGTTTACAATCATAGCCACCAGAGCGATTCGGACCGAGAAAGCGACAATTTCCCCATTAATTTGAGCGAGGATAAAATATTCATGGATGAGGATAGTGAGGGTGAAGGACTAGGAAAAAAAACAAAAAAAAACGCGAGGGCATTGGGAGCGATTCAGATGTTATTAGACACATAACCACAACACCAGGGGGAGCTCCACAAACCACGTTAAACCCAGATTTCGATCTAACAAAGGTCTTAACTCATTCTCTTTCTATGCCACATCAATGTGGAATGCACTCCCAACAGGTATAAAAGTAAGTGCATCTCTATATTCCTTCAAAACCGCTCTAAAACAACACCCCCAGGCAACTTCAACACTTTACTAATACCCTCCTCCATTCACATCCCATCTCCCCGGATTATAAACAACTCAAATCTACTTCTAATGTATATACTGTACTTGTTCTTATGCTATCTGAACTCACTATGTTCTCTGCTGGCTGTACATATCCTACTAAATAAGACCTACACTGTTTCAATGTCCACATTTCTCTGTTGATGCAATTGTTGATGACTGAAGTACTGATATCAACCAAAGCTCCTCATCCCACCCCCGGATTGTAAATAATGTAAATAATTCAATGTATATACTATGATGATTAACGTGTGTGATGACTGTATTATGCTGATAGTATATATTTGTACCATGAATTGATTAACGTGGACCCCGACTTAAACAAGTTGAAAAACTTATTCGGGTGTTATCATTTAGTGGTCAATTGTACGGAATATGTACTGTACTGTGCAATCTACTAATAAAAGTATCAATCAATCAACACATTTACTAGGATAATTCTGGAAAATCCTTTATCTGCTTATTGTGTTACTAGTGTTTTAATGAGATTATATGGTACCTTAAAGTGTCTCTGAGGGAAGCCACGCAGCTGCAGGAGGACGCAAGCTCCGCTCATAACTACGGTAAGAGCCGACTTATTACCACGTTTTCAACTGGACACTTCGCGGGAAATTTAAAATTGCAATTTAGTAAACTAAAAAGGCCGTATCGGCATGTGTTGCAATGTTAATATTTCATCATTGATATATAAACTATCAGACTGTGTGGTCGGTGGTAGTGGGTTTCAGTAGGCCTTTAAATGAGGCTGATGGTCAACAAATCAATTAGTAAAACCATAAATGAAAAGGAACGGCGTGGCGCAGTGGGAGAGTGGCCGTGCGCAACCCGAGGGTCCCTGGTTCAAATCCCACCTAGTACCAACCTCGTCACGTCCGTTGTGTCCTGAGCAAGACACTTCACCCTTGCTCCTGATGGGTGCTGGTTGGCGCCTTGCATGGCAGCTCCCTCCATCAGTGTGTGAATGTGCGTGTGAATGGGTAAATGTGGAAGTAGCTTCAAAGCGCTTTGAGTACCTTGAAGGTAGAAAAGCGCTATACAAGTACAACCCATTTATCATTTATTTATTTAACTTGTAACTATTCATCCACTACGTCGATCTATCGATTTCTATTCCTAAGATTCAATACATCAATCTGTGCTTTGCAAGTTGGCCTTCCCTAACAATAATAATGGAAAACACCCAAGCCAAGTAAACAAAATTTTTAAATCCCATTCAACATTTAATAATAATCTCTTAAAATGAAAGTGTAAAACTAAGGAATATATTAAATAGAGATGCTTTAAAATGCAGTATCGGAAATTGTCGTTATCTGTTTCAAAGTAGGGCTTCACGGTGGGAGAGGGGTTAGTGCGTCTGCCTCACAATACAAAGGTCCTGCAGTCCTGGGTTCAAATCCAGGCTCGGGATCTTTCTGTGTGGAGTTTGCATGTTCTCCCCGTGAATGCGTGGGTTCCCTCCGGGTACTCCGGCTTCCTCCCACTTCCAAAGACATGCACCTGGGGATAGGTTGATTGGCAACACTAAATTGGCCCTAGTGTGTGAATGTGAGTGTGAATGTTGTCTGTCTATCTGTGTTGGCCCTGCGATGAGATGGCGACTTGTCCAGGGTGTACCCCGCCTTCCGCCCGATTGTAGCTGAGATAGGCGCCAGCGCCCCCCGCGACCCCGAAAGGGAATAAGCGGTAGAAAATGGATGGATGGATGTTTCAAAGTAATCGGTATCGGTTTCAAAAAGTAAAATTTATGACTTTTTAAAAACGCTGCTGTCTACACGGACATAGGGAGAAATACAGGGCAACATTTTTTCTGTAACTTGAGTTGATTTATTTTGGAAAACCTTGTTACATTGTTTAATGCATCCAGCGGGGCATCACAACAAAATTAGGCACAGTAAACTGTTAATTCCACGACTGTGTATATTGGTATCGGTTGATATCGGAATCAGTAATTAAGAGTTTGACAATATCGGAATATAGGATATCGGCAAAAAAGCCATTATCGGACATCTGTAATGTTAAATGCTTTAAGTGTAAGAAAATAATGCAAAGTGTGAAAATGTCAACAGAGAAACCTGAGAACTGATTTCTGCAGGTTTAGTGCCATGGAGTTACGACTGTGCTCTAGAGCAGTGGTTCTCAAATGGGGGTACGTGTACCCCTGGGGGTATTTGAATGTATGCCAAGGGGTACGTGAGATTTGTTAAAAATATTCTAAAAATAGCAACAATTCTAAAATCCTTTATAAATATATTTAATGAGTAATACTTCAACAAAATATGAATGTAAGTTCATAAACCGTGAAACGAAATGCAACATTCAGTGTTGACAGTGTTGATTTTTTGTGGCCATGTTCCAGAAATACTGATGTTAAAGAAGTTTTTTTTGGTGAAGAAATGTTTAGAATCCAGATGGATTTCTATTACAATCCCCAAAGAGGGCACTTTAAGTTGATGATTACTTCTATGTGTAGAAATCTTTATTTATAATTGAATCACTTGTTTATTTTTCAACAAGTTTGTAGTTATTTTTATATCTTTTTTTCCCCAAATAGTTCAAGAAAGACCACTACAAATGAGCAATATTTTGGACTGTTATACAATATAATAAATCAGAAACTGATGACATAGTGCTGTATTTTACTTCTTTATCTCTTTTTTTCAACCAAAAATGCTTTGCTCTGATTAGGGGGTACTTGAATTAAAAAAAATGTTCACAGGGGGTACATCACTGAAAAAAAGGTTGAGAACCACTCCTCCAGAGGGTGAGTGGGGCTATAGTGGTGTGGTAGTTCCAGTCTTGGTGGGGACGAGCGCCTTGAATGATTTACAGACCACATAGGTCTGACTACGGTTGCTTTGAAAAAATCCAAAAAGTGCCATACTGTCGGGGTGACTTTTCCTGTTTTATTTAAAATTTCTTCATTTTTACTTTGCCTTCTCACTCCATGCAAAGAATCAACTGTGAGACAACAAGATGGCACAACCACATTTGATAGTTGATAATGTTACCTGATTGGCTGTTATCGTGTCACTCCCACTGATCAGTGATCACTTCCTGCGTTGCTCGGTTACCAGAGAGCGAGTATCTTTGTTCATGCATCCAACCTTGCGTGTCAACTTCCGCTTTCTTCCGACGAGGTAAAAAAAAACATCGAAAGCATTTTTATTAATATTTAAATTATGCGTTTATCGAGATATATATACTGAGATAGTTTCTTAGCCCAGCCCCAGATGGCAACGACAAAGCAAACCACCCAACCGTGGACAAAAAAAAAACACCACATTTTAAATTATAAAATTTTTATTGGCCCTGCGATGAGTTGGTGACTTGTCCAGGGTGTACACCGCCTTCCGCCCGATTATAGCTGAGATAGGCGCCAGCGCAGCCCGCGACCCCAAAATGGGATAAGCGGTAGAAAAATGGATGGATGGATGGAAAATTTTTATTGAGGTTACATTTTTGCCAGCAGTTTGAAAGTCCAAATTTTATTTATTTAATTTTTATTTATTTAAGATAGTTATTGACCTTCAAAGTACAGAAATACATGTTTTGCTTTTGTAAGGGTTCGATGTCTTCTTCCTTCTTTCTTCTCCTTTCCTTTTCTTTCTTCTTCCTACATCTTTCTCCTTCTCCTTCCTTCTTTCTTCTCTTTCCTTCTTCTTCTTTGTCCTTTTTTCTCCCTTTTATTTGCTTTTTTCTGTTCTTCCTCTTTCTCGGTCTTTCCTCTTTCTTCTTCTTCCTCCTCCTTTTTATCCTTCTCATTCTTTTCATTTCTTCTTCTTCTTTCTTCCCTTTCTCCTTTTCCTTCTTTCTTCTTCTTTTTCTTCATAGTGCTTAATTTGTCTTAAAATAATGCTGACGATAATATAGTTTATTGGTAATAATTTGTGGAACAATAGGTTGAGTAGATCTAATATTACAACAAACAAAAATTCATAAGTTATTAAAATGATATGATTATAACAACTACAAGAATCCAAGGACTCTATGAACTTTTATTGTCATATCAGCACACAATTTAGTAACGCAGGTCCCAGATTTAGCCCAATGAGTACCACGAGAGTACATCATAATTTAATGACATGGTATATAAATAAAGTAGGTTATAAATCGCATGTATATGATGTTTGTTATCCGCAGTACTGTGTAGTCTTTGTGATGTGGATAACTGCCACTTGCTGGATTCGACGCCTCTGAACAAACTATTGTGTTTACCAGAAAATGAGAAACCGGTGTGGAAAAAGACCGGTGAACTCCAACAGAGGTGAACTATTTGTTTGATTTGTATGTCTGGCAACATTTCATCCATCCATCCATTATTCTACCGCTTGTCTGGACCCTATCTCAGCTGCATTCGGGCGATAGATGGGATACACCCTAGACAAGTCGCCACCTCGTCACAGGGCCAACACAGATAGACAGACAACATTCACACACTAGGGACTATTTTCCATGTTGCCAATCAACCTATCCCCAGGTGCATGTCTTTGGAGGTAAAGGAAAGCTCCACTCAAACGATACTGTCATAAGGCCTTTTTCCAACACAGGAACTTAAAGGCCTACTGAAATTAGATGTTCTTATTTAAACAGGGATAGCAGGTCCTTTCTATGTGTCATACTTGATCATTTCGCGATATTGCCATATTTTTGCTGAAATGATTTAGTAGAGAACATCGACGATAAAGTTCGCAACTTTTGGTCGCTAATAAAAAAGCCTTGCCTCTACCAGAAGTAGCAGACGATGTGCGCGTGACTTCACGGGTTTTGGAGCTCCTCACATCTGAACATTGTTTACAATCATGGCCACCAGCAGCGAGAGCGATTCGGACCGAGAAAGCGACGATTTCCCCATTAATTTGAGCGAAGATGAAAGATTTGTGGATGAGGAAAGTGAGAGTGAAGGACTAGAAAGAAAAAAAAAGTATATACAGTGGGAGCGATTCAGATGTTATTTGACAAATTTACTAGGATAATTCTGGAAAATCCCTTATCTGCTTATTGTGTTACTAGTGTTTTAGTGAGATTATATGGTCGTACCTGTACAACCTGAAGGTCGGCCCTGCACCTTTCTTCAGCACCAGTCGACGGGTGGTGGCGATGCCCATCTCTGCCCTTCGCAAGGGACCCTCTTCGAAACACGATCTTTCGAAATGATCGCTGCATAATACACTGTACTTTGTGTGTGTGGTCCAATCCAACCGTGTTCGCTTGACCGCTCTGTTCCATAGTAAAGCTTCACCGTCATCTTTCGGGAATGTAAGCAATGAAACACCGGCTGTGTTTTTGTTGCTAAAGGCGGGCGGAATACACCGCTTCCCACCTACAGCTTTCTTCTTTGACGTCTCCATTATCCATTGAACAAATTGCAAAAGATTCAGCAACACAGAAGTCCATACTACTGTGGAATTATGCGATGAAAAGAGACTACTTATAGCTGTGAATGACGTCACACGCACACGTCGTCATACCGCAACGTTTTAGCATGATACTTCCGCGCGAAATTTAAAATCGCAATTCAGTAAACTAACTTGGCCGTATTGGCATTTGTTGCAATGGTAAGATTTCATCATTGATGTATAAACTATCAGACTGCGTGGTCGGTAGTAGTCGGTTTCAGTAGGCCTTTAAATAAAATACCCTCATGTGTTTCCCCAAAAAACTACCTATGTAGATTTAGTATTGGTTCTTCAGGAACTATTTTAGGTTCCTAGTAGCGAGGTGGGACTTTTAAAAGTTCTCAGGAATCTTTGAGGACTAAGCTGTGCTGGTGTTTGCTGATTGGTTGAACACAGTTGGGGCATTTCTAAAAACGTTGATTTCGAACACAACTACCGCCATTTAAGAATGCGAATCGACTTGTTTATTTCGTATTTCTTGTGTTTTATACGTGACAATGAAGAGAAAGAAGCGCAAAGGGAACTTTTGACATGCAGAAGCTTTTGGGTGGCATCTGTGTGCTGAAAATGCTGATTGGTGGAACGATCTTGGCAGTGTTTTTACTCAGCCGTAGTCTTTAAACCAATCTGCACTTTGATATTCTTTATGCATTTTTACAAACTTAATTTTAATGCGCTAAGCTACGAGACTATTGTTAACTTATTTTCAGATGAATATAAAGCATTCAGCCGAACTTCGAAGCTGCTCGCTGGTAGTCTGACCTTTTAGTGGACAAAGGTAAATCACATTAAATATTCAACATTTAATTTGTTACATGCTGTAAAAGAAGCTTGTGACATGCCCGTTGTGGAGTTAGTCTTCTCAACCCCAGTGAACCAAATGCTAATGTTATAAGGCTGGTGCAAATCTGATCTTTTTATGTAAAATCCGATACTTTGATTTTAAGTCGTAAGGTTTTGTATATTATTGATGTTAATTTGATTTACATACTATTTAGTCAAATAAATATGACCTAATACTGTCTTTTTTATTTATATTACATCAGTGTAGAAATATATCGTACCCATCATCCTTATGTCTTCAGCCTGATTTGTATAAACTACCTGAACTGTGAAGTGCGGTGGAAACAAACTTCTACAGTAGTGAACTTAAAGTAGTAGAACCTAAAGTTCCTGAACTTTTGGTGGGAAAAGGCCCATTTATTGTCTTTATGCAAGCTAGATAATTCAGACCCCTGTCGTATATTCTGCGTATAGGGATTTATCAGGGGTGTAACGGTACGTGTATTTGTATTGAACCGTTTCGGTACGGGGGTTTCGGTTCGGTGCGGAGGAGTACCGAACGAGTTCCACGCGAACATATGAAGTCGCCGCCTATTGTAAAGTCTTAACAAGCTGCTCCGCTCCGTTCTGCCTCTGTCTGTACACAGCACCCAGCATTGTCCCTCCCTCACAACCATCTGATTGGTTACATACAAAGCATTGTCCCTCCCTCACAACCATCTGATTGGTTACATACAAAGCATTGTCCCTCCCTCACAACCATCTGATTGGTTACATACAAAGCCAATCAGCAATGCTTATTCAGAGTGCATGTCGTCAGGTCTTCAGTGTCGATGTCGAGGCGATAGGTCTTTAGCAGGGGTGAAGGCTAGTTAGCTTTTAGCGAAATGTTAACTCATTTTGGGGTGTGTGTGTCCGCGCGTGTGTCCGTGTGTTACGGACAGTATTGATTGAGGTGTGTTGAAGCAGCAAAAAAGGACATCATATTAAATGAAGAGTTTCTGTCTCTGATAGTGTATAAAATAATTCAAGTGCATCATAAAGCCTACATAAAAACTCCATGGTGGTCAGGGACGAATTTTCAGCTATAGTTACATTAATCATTAGTAATGTAGCAGCCTAGTTTTGAATGGCAGGGTCCCTGCTTACACATGTTGATAAAAATATAACATTTACATAATAAAAATGTTCTACAGGCTTCCCCAATGCTGTAAGGAATTAAGCATGATGAGTTGACTTTAAACTGTTTAATGTTGCACTTTTTATATGTAGAAGAAAAATTGTGTCATTTTATTTAATCTAAACAACAATTTGAGGCAGTTTAATGTGGATTAACGTGGGCAGAATTATTATAGTCTTCCCAATGTTAGAAGGATCAAGCCATTGTTTACAAATTTGGTAAATAAATAACCAAAACATTTATATTTTTTTGTTTTCTTACTGTACCGAAAACGAACCGAACCGTGACCTCTAAACCGAGGTACGTACCGAACCGAAATTTTTGTGTACCGTTACACCCCTAGGATTTATACATATTGGACATGCGACCCAGGAGAGAGCTTTCCCCAAGCAGGTCATAGTTTTTCTTCTTGTCACTTGCACACATGCTAATATTGTCATTGATTTATTTTTATTTGTTTACAAGGGGGGCTGTGTAATATGCAGGGTTATCCTATGCTTACTCAGGAAAGCCAGTGACCTGGAGGGATTAATTTAGTCCTGAAAATTTTATTTTCAAAATTCAGATCTTGAAATAGTAGTTTTCTCATGTTTGGGTCATTACGGTTTAGGGCTGAGCGATATATCAATATACTCGATTTATCGCGGGGTTGTCTCTGTGCGATATAGAAAATGACTATAATGTGATATTCGAGTATACGTTCTCACGCAGCTGCTTCTAGCTGCTGGCATTACACTACAGGCTCTTCCCACTCTGTTGTCCCTCCTTCTCACAGATAACAAGCGCACCTTCTTACATACATCACATACGTATACCCCCTCGCGGAGCAGCATGCGTATCATTAGCTGTGGTGTGAGTGGTAACACGAGAGAAAGAAGGTGCAAATATGCTAACATATGAAGGAAGAATTAATTCCCAAGAAAAACAGCAGGGGGTCCATCGTCTGGCGGTGGTTTGGCTTCAAGTGGGAATATGTCAAACAAACCACCATAATTTGTCAAGTGTGGGGCAAAAGCGTTGCTACAAAAAGTAGCATTTCTGCTCATATTTAGCATCATTTGAAAAGTCACCTGCTAGAGAATGAAGAGTGCTTACTCCGCATGTCAACATCTCCATTCGGTGCCATACCAACAAAATGCCGAGGCAACCATTTCCACATCAACACCGTATGAAAAAAAAAGTCGACAACATAAGGAGATAACGTCCGCAGTAAGCTCCCACTTAGCGATTTGATATCCTATTATGCAGCTCATTTTTATTTGACAGTTACTGAAATATCTTGTGTGACATCAAGCACAAAAGTGCACTTTGTTTGAAACTATTGTAGTGGGTCTCTGTAAAAAAAGTGCACTTTAATTTAGTGTTGTTTCGATATGTCATCTTAGTGACATCATGCACAAAAGTGCACTCATAGCTTGTTTTAAAATGTCTGACAATCTTGCACTTTCTGTTTTGAAATGACATGAATGTTTGTGCCACTGCTTAATAACTGTTTAGTAAATACAGTTTGGTCAATTGAATTAGTTGTGGGGCTTCGCGGTGGCAGAGGGGTTAGTGCGTCTGCCTCACAATACGAAGGTCCTGAGTAGTCCTGTGTTCAATCCCTGGCTCGGGATCTTTCTGTGTGGAGTTTGCACGTTCTCCCCGTGAATGCGTGGGTTCCCTCCGGGTACTCCGGCTTCCTCGCACTTCCAAAGACATGCACCTGGGGATAGGTTGATTGGCAACACTAAATTGGCCCTATTGTGTGAATGTGAGTGTGAATATTGTCTGTCTATCTGCGTTGGCCCTGCGATGAGGTGGCGACTTGTCCTGGGTGTACCCCGCTTTCCGCCCGATTGTAACTGATATAGGCACCAGCGCCCCCCGCCACCTTAGAGGGAATAAGTGGTAGAAAATGGATTGACTTAGTTGTGATTCCCCTCTCTGCATGAAAGTTTAAATTGAGCATATATTTATGCAGTATGAACAAGAATGTTTTAATGTAATTTTTTAATTGATCCTATATTGGATCCACTATGAACTGGACTCTCACCGTTATGTTGGATCCACTATGGACTGGAGTTTCACAACATCATGTTCGACCCGCTCGACATCCATTGCTTTCGGTCTCCCCTTGGGGGGTATTTGCCCACATATGCGGTCCTTTCCAAGGTTTCTCATAGTCACTGTCACCAACGTCCCACCGGGGTGAGTTTTTCGTTGCCCGTATGTGGGCTCTGTACCGAGGATGTCGTTGTGGTTTGTGCAGCCCTTTGATTTAGGGCTATATAAATAAACATTGATTGAATGTAGACACATAGAATCATTATACTGCTGTGATTATATGCAACAAGTGTTCATTCAAGGCTAAGGCAAAATATAGGGATATGTATCGTGATATGGCCTAAAAATATCGAGATATTAAAAAAAGGCCGTATCGCCCGGCCCTACTACGGTTCTTGTATTAGTTGAATAAATCTTTACTTAAGCTTGACGGTTGGTTGTCAACAATTTTGCGCTCACCCGTTGTGGAAATGAAATCAGTAATCAAGGCCTACCAATGTGCCATCTTCAGTTGTGTGCGAGACGGTTTGGAAGGATGTGGTTTTGGTTACCAGTGCACATATCCTGTAGAGGCCGAACAGCACAGCAAACTTTCCTCTGCGGCGTTACGGTATTGACTGTGTTGCCCTTTTGATCCATCCCCATGCAGGGTTGCCGTCCGCCATGTTAAGTTAAAGCCCAGGTGCGCGGTGTTGACTATGCTCAAGCGCCTGGACAAGATCCGCTTCCGAGGCCCAAGGACGAGAGACGACTTCCCCGAGCTGGGCGAGTCGCCGCCCGCCTCCGACAACGAATGTAGCGACGACGTGCAGCCGAAGCCGCGAGCAGCGCCGCGAGAAGGCGACGACCTCCTGCGAGATCCTGTAGGTGCTACTCAAAAGAAATGCATCTCTTTGTGTCCTCTTTAAATGTTTAGCAGCACTCGTGAAGGTGCTGTTTTAGCGCACTCATGAATTATTCTGCTTGATTATGCAGCTTTGACCTCATCACAGCCTTTGCGTCAACCGCAGACGGGAGCAATACATGCAGATTCTGTCCTTAGCATTTGCTGTTAATACCTGTTGCTGCCGGACGGTAACGTACAAATTCTGCAGTTACGTAAATAAATCCTTTATAATTCAACACCAGATTAGTCACTTAATAGTGCTTTCTTAATAAAAGACCATTCCTTTTTAAAAAATGTATTTTTTAATCAATTAATGTTAAGACATTTCTACATTAAATTGATAACAAATGATTTATTTAAAGTTAAAGTGCCAATGATTGTCACTCATACCAGGTGTGGCGAAATTATCGTCTGCATTTGACCCATCACCTTTGATCACCCCCTTGAAGGTGAGGGGAGCAGTGGGCAGCATGCTGGTGGCCGCGCCCGGGAATCATTTTGGTGATTTAACCCCCAATTCCAACCCTTGATGTTGAGTGCCAAGCAGGGAGGTAATGGGTCCCATTTTTTATAGTCTTTGGTATTACTCGGCCGGGGTTTGAACTCACAACCTACTGATACATGTTATACGTGATACATATATGCTGCATTCGGCCGACTCCGCAGTTCTGTCTGGGAGCGCAGGGGGCTCAGCCTACGGACCAAACTAAAGGTCTATCGTGCTGTTGTCCTACCTGCCCTGCTGTATGCCTGTGAGGCCTGGACTGTATACAGCCGGCATGCTAAACAACTTAACGCCTTCCACATGAGATCCCTCAGGAAGCTGCTCAATATCAGGTGGCAGGACAAGATCCCAGACACTGAGGTCCTGCACAGGGCTGAGATGGAGAGCATCTATGCCAGGGGTGGGCATTGGGTCGATCGTGATCGACTGGTCGATCTCGGAGGGTGTGTCAGTCGATCTCAAGCCAGGCATTAAAAAATAGACATAAAAATGAGCAATCATCAATCATACCAAGACTTCACTTTCGTCAGTTGTTTGACATTCTCGGCACCCGAGGATCTTGTGAGATGACGCTGGCTGCTGCGAGCTCATATTTAAGAAAAAAATCACTAACAGGGCGGACGCAGAGAAACACAGTTTATTTCTAGAGACTCCGTACCTACTGTCAAAACTCTAAAGACCGACTGCACAGTTCCTGTCTTCACCATAAAAGACCTGTTTCATCCTGCCTGTGCTAACAAAATAAGAGTCTCAGAAAGCTAGCGTGCACAAGCTAGCAAGCTACGGAGTTTGATGCCAATGTATTTCTCCCCCGCCCTCAGCGACCGCTTTCTCACTTGCTTGCCCACCCGCACAGTCACTGACGTCACTCACCTGCTGCCAGACATTAAAGGGCCACACACACAAATGCTACTCTCATAACAAAGTGTTTAAAAACGAGTATGCAAGTTGGACAAATGAGATGCCGAATCCAACCACTTTCATGTGGTATTGGACAGAAAGGAGGACTTTTTTTTCCCTCCATTTGAAAATGCGGACGTTATCAGCACCACTGTCTGATTCCAGTCAATGCAAGTCATCAGAATCGAATACACCAACTTATATTCTTGTCTTCATGAAAGAAAGGAATCTATGTGTGTTAAACATGCTTGTATTATCATTAAACACCATTAACTTGTTAACAAAAATGTCTCTTTCATAAATAAATAAATATACATTATAAATAGGAATGAGGTAGATCTCCTCAACTTGGTCAATTGAAAAGTAGCTCACCTGCAGAAAAAGTGTGAGCGCCCCTGATCTATGCCATCCTCAAGCGTTCCCAGCTGAGATGGGCTGGCCATGTCTGCCGTATGTCAAACGAACGCCTACCAAAAATGCTTCTGTACGGTGAACTGCACCATGGAAAGCGCTCACGTGGCGGACAGCGGAAACGCTTTAAGGACACCCTAAAAACCAGTCTCAAGGGCTGTGGTCTGGACCCAGAGACCTGGGAAGCCGTTTCCCAACACCGTTCAAACTGGCGCTCTGCAGTCTGGCATGGTGTAGCAGACTTCGAGGAAAAACGGATCCATGAAGCCGAACAGAAGCGACAGCTGCGCAAGACAAGAGACTGTTCCTCCCTCTCAGGCAGCCAACCCCCAGCCATAACCTGCCCTCACTGCAGCCAGTCATTCCGTGCAAGGATTGGCCTCATCAGCCATCTTCGCACACACAAATCAACGTGAAGTCACCTGGTCATCTTCGAAAACGAAGGACGAACATGATTTTAGATAATTAGGGTAAAAAATATTAACTTTATATTTAGCTGCCTATTATTAGTGTATTTAACTGTAGTCATTAAAACCATTACAAGATCAAATTATGTTTTAAAGCAGAACATATGTTTGCATTTTTTTGTATTTATTTTGCATATTTTTTTTCAGAAAAACCAATTCCCATATTTTACTTCTATTTAGATGCCTTTTGTACGGGTGAGTGTGCATTATGCGTTTATTGACGACATTACCCTAACTTGTGATAATTACCCCAGCCCCACCATTTTTTTTTTATCCATTCATCCAATCCAATCCCCTTCATTTATACAGCACTATGAACAACAAAACTGTCTCCAGAGTGCTGCACGAAAACAAGAAACTATAAAAAGGAATCAAATTACAAGCATTTAAAATGAAACAAGTAAACATACAAAAATATAAACTGTCTTATTGTGGCGGTCCGTTCCCTGTATGATCAGTGTCAGACCTTGGTCCGCATTGCCGGCAGTAAGTCGGACACATTTCCAGTGAGGGTTGGACTCCGCCAAGGCTGTCCTTTGTCACCGATTCTGTTCATAACTTTTATGGACAGAATTTCTAGGCGCAGTCAAGGCGTTGAGGGGTTCCGGTTTGGTGACCGCAGGATTAGGTCTCTGCTTTTTGCAGATGATGTGGTCCTGATGGCTTCATCTGACCGGGATCTTCAGCTCTCGCTGGATCGGTTCGCAGCCGAGTGTGAAGCGACCGGAATGAGAATCAGCACCTCCAAGTTCGAGTCCATGGTTCTCGCCCGGAAAAGGGTGGAATGCCATCTCCGGGTTGGGGAGGAGACCCTGCCCCAAGTCGAGGAGTTCAAGTACCTAGGAGTCTTGTTCACGAGTGAGGGAAGAGTGGATCGTGAGATCGACAGGCGGATCAGTGCGGCGTCTTCAGTAATGCGGACGTTGTACCGATCCGTTGTGGTGAAGAAGGAGCTGAGCCGGAAGGCAAAGCTCTCAATTTACCGGTCGATCTACGTTCCCATCCTCACCTATGGTCATGAGCTTTGGGTCATGACCGAAAGGATAAGATCACGGGTACAAGCGGCCGAAATGAGTTTCCTCCGCCGTGTGGCGGGTCTCTCCCTTGGAGATATGGTGAGAAGCTCTGTCATCCGGGAGGAACTCAAAGTAAAGCCGCTGCTCCTCCACATCGAGAGGAGCCAGATGAGGTGGTTCGGGCATCTGGTCAGGATGCCACCCGAACGCCTCCCTAGGGAGGTGTTTAGGGCACGTCCAACCGGTAGGAGGCCACGGGGAAGACCCAGGACACGTTGGGAAGACTATGTCTCCCGGCTGGCCTGGGAACGCCTCGGGATCCCCCGGGAAGAGCTAGACGAAGTGGCTGGGGTGAGGGAAGTCTGGGTTTCCCTGCTTAGGCTGTTGCCCCCGCGACCCGACCTCGGATAAGCGGAAGATGATGGATGGATGGATGGATGGAAAATACATCAATAAAATGGAATAAAACAATAAAAATAAATCAATATGATAGGACGCAGAAGACCACAAGATAAACGCCGGTTTAAAAGCCAGAGTTCTAAGACAAGACTTAAAGCATATATACCTTATCTGTTTTTATATAATTTAATAATAGGTATGTAACGATATAAAATTTTCCTATCATGGTTATTTTGACCAAAATTATCACGGTTAATATTATCACAATATTGTTGAATACGGCAAG
Source organism: Nerophis ophidion (assembly GCF_033978795.1). NCBI lineage: Eukaryota > Metazoa > Chordata > Actinopteri > Syngnathiformes > Syngnathidae > Nerophis > Nerophis ophidion. Next base: position 64,118,842 of record NC_084620.1, read on the forward strand.
GCAAGTTTATATATAGAGCACCATTTGTACACAACACAATTAAAAGTGCTAATATGCTTTTAACGTATCTATACACACTGAAATCTATAATAATAATAATAATAATAGCTATTTATATAATAACTATAACAAATTGAGACACTATATACTTTCTTGGCAGAGGGAACATAATTATTGTTCTGGATTCTTAAGAGACACATTTTTGAGTGTTTTAATGTTTAAATGTTCCATTATGATCTGTAATTGTTAAAAAATATGTATATATATTGATCGAGGCAAATTTGATGTTCACTTTGTTTCACGTCCGCTTTATATGACGTCATGCGAGTTAACCTGTTGTTGACAGATTCATCTTTGTTACTTAAGTTGTATAAAAAAATAATTAAGCACATCGGTGTCATAAACCTCCAAGCACAGCCCCTAGGTCCATCCATCCATCCATTTTCTACCGCTTATTCCCTTTCGGGGTCGCGGGGGGCGCTGGCGCCTATCTCAGCTACAATCGGGCGGAAGGCAGGGTACACCCTGGACAAGTCGCCACCTCATCGCAGGCCAACACAGATAGACAGACAACATTCACACTCACATTCACACACTAGGGCCAATTAGTGTTGCCAATCAACCTATCCCCAGGTGCATGTCTTTGGAAGTGGGAGGAAGCCGGAGTACCCGGAGGGAACCCACGCATTCACGGGGAGAACATGCAAACTCCACACAGAAAGATCCCGAGCCTGGATTTGAACCCAGGACTGCAGGAACTTCGTATTGTGAGGCAGACGCACTAACCCCTCTGCCACCGTGAAGCCCCTAGGTTATAATTGAATATCTTAGTTGCTCAGAGGGTAATGTACAGTATTTATACAAATTAAGCTTGTGGTAAGTCGCTCATTAATGTGGAAAATGAATGTTCCTTGTATTCATGTTAGCGTTTAGGCTGGCTCACACTTGTTGGTCTTTGAGTTTATCAAAGTGTAGCTATTTTGATTTAAAATGGCAGTAATATCCGTTAGAAGTTTTAGCACATTAATATTGCTTATCGTAATCCCTATTTTTGTCATAATGTAAATAAACATCCTTGTAAAAAAAAATAATAAAAATGTATTTAATTTTTTTGCCCAACCACGGTCTATTGGAGTATCACCGTGTTGGTGGCCCGCGTATATAATTGCTTGCATACACATAGAAAAAAAACAACATTTTTCATGCATAGTCAGTTTTATTCATATTAATGTAAATGTTTCATGATTTGGAATATGTCTATATTTTATGCAAAAAAAAACAACCAAAGCCTTTTTTAATAATTTTTAGCTAGAGATGTCCTATAATAGCTTTTTGCCGATATCCCGATATCAGAATCAGAATCATTTTTATTTGTCCGTTCCAACATGTACAAGACACATCAGAACTGAAATTAAATTTTCGGCACAGTCCCGCTAAGAGCAGACATACGTTACAGGGGGGGGGGGGGGGACAAGACGAGACCGCCGACGGATCAGCCGGTTACAGCGCTCCTTAAAAGATAAAAAAAAGGGTGATATTAGTAAAGGGGGGGGGGGGGAGTAAAAAAATATCAGTCCAAGGCTAGACCCTCAGCAGAGGTCTAGTCTGAGTCCAAGGAAAATATTGTCCAACTCTTAAATACCGATTCCGATATGAACCGATACAGATATGGAATTAACACATTATTATGCCTAATTTTGTTGTGATGCCCCGCTAGATCCATTAAACAATGTAACAAGGTTTTCAAAAATAAATCAACTCAAGTTATGGAAAAAAATGCCAACATCACACTGCCATATTTATTATTGAAGTCCCAAAGTGCATTATTTTTTTAACAAGCCTCAAAACAGCAGCTTGGAATTCGGGACATGCTTTCCCTGACAGAGCATGAGAAGGTTGAGGTGGCGGGGCTGAGGAGGGTGGTGGTGTATATTGTAGCGTCCCGGAAGAGTTAGTGCTGCAAGGGTGCCTGGGTATTTGTTCTGTTGTTTTTATGTTGTGTTACGGTGCGGATGTTCTCCTGAAATGTGTTTGTCATTCCTGTTTGGTGTGGGTTCACAGTGTGGCGCATATTTGTAACAGTGTTAAAGTTGTTTATACGGCCATCCTCATTGTGACCTATATGGCTGTTGACCAAGTATGTCTTGCATTCACTTGGGTGTGTGAAAATCCGTAGATATTATGTATTCTTTCCTACGTCCCCATTCACAGCGGCGTTTTAAAAAGTCACACATTTTACTTTTGAAACCGAAACCGATAATTTTGAAACCGACACCGATAATTTCCGATATTACACTTTAAATAATTTTTCGGCTGATAATATCGGCAGTGCGATATTATCGGACATCCCTATTTTAGCTTGTATTGTGTGTAAAGCACAATCATTACTTGGTATATGTAGGGACAAGCGGTAGAAAATGGATGGATGATAATCAAAATACACTTAATTGTGTGAATTGTTTCTATGGAGTTGACTATGGCCCGTTGAAGAAGTACTGTGTGTGTGTGTGTGTGTGTGTGTGTGTGTGTGTGTGTGTGTGTGTGTGTGTGTGTTTTTGTGTGTGTGTGTGCAGGTCGTGTATTCAATTGTGTGCATCCACTTGAGCTCTGCTCCCAGTCGCTGCTTGTCTGACGGAAATGTGTAGCGGGTGTTAGCCCACATGAGTATAGCAGCCCGTTGGGAGAGCAACGCTCACGTCACCATGCCGATGACTCATAACCAGAAGACCCGAAATAGTCGCACGCCCGCACACACGCACCACAGGCGTGTTTCCAAAAAACATTCTGTGACATTCAGCGTCTTAAAGTGACATTAACTTAGTGAGTCTTCCCTGCACAGTGCTCTACATAGGAGACTGCAGGGTTGTACTGTGTCACATGACTTGGCTTATGTGAAGGGATGCGTTCAGGCATGACCTCGCTGGACTCTCCCCGTATGCATTTCTTCATCTGGAGTCCATTTTTTGTTGTGATGCAGCCCACCATGAGCTCCTCCTCCTGAAAATGCTTAATTGCTAGTTAGAAAATTATACTCTACCACTGCGGGGCATGCTAATTTGTACTTTTTAGTAGCTGATCATTACCACACCTGAGTGGACTGAGCACCCATTATCGCGAGTGCACACTCTGAAATGACCATAATGTATCCCACTGGACATTTGAAAATGCAAGCAGCAAGCAAAAGCACAATTAGTGTCTTCGCTTTACTACCGATAGATTATTCGCCCAAACTCAAC
>NC_084620.1:64124577-64229577 GCF_033978795.1 Nerophis ophidion
GTCAATGTTGCAACTTTTTCTAAATTACATTTAGCCTTTAAGCTTTTTTATTTGACTTTTATTTTTTTGTTTATTTTAATAGTATTTTTAGAATTTGGCGTGGGCCTTTAAAACATTAGCTGTGGGCCGCAAATGGCCTCCGGGGCACACTTTTGACACCCCTTCTATAGATAATAAAAAGTAAAATCTGATAAATCTATGGATAAAAAGCAGAGCCTGGCGACGCATGCGCGTTTATCATAACTCTCTCGCTGTCTCTGCCCCTCACGAATGTTGCTGCGTGCAGCACTTTTTGTTGTTGTTATTAACCCCTTCTTAACGCTCAACGTACATTGAAAATACACGTAACCCTAACTTAAAATGCCGGACATTTGAGGCATTTAAGAAACTCCACCTGGACAGCTCCGCAAAGAGGACATATTCGGTGAAAAGAGGAGGTGTACGTGGTCAGTCTATCATAGCCCAGTCGTTGCCAGCATGCCGTGTGTTGTTGTTTTTTTGATTGATTGAAACCTTTATTAGTATATTAAACAGTACAGTACATATGATAAATGATAACACCCGAATAAGTTTTTCAACTTGTTTAAGTCGGGGTCCACGTAAATCAATGGTTCCCAAACTTTTGCAGGCTGGCGCCCCCCTTGGCTCCCCAGTGAATTCCTAGCGCCCCCCCCACCCCCCACCCCCCTCCCCCCCACAGACACATATGGAAACAAACACCTCTTTCTTGATATTTGGTATGCTGCAATTTGAAAAGAGAAAGGTTAAACACAAATGTGTATTTCACAAATAAAACCCAATTTAGTAAACCAATTTTTTTTTTAGCAGTTTTAACTGTTTCAGCAACATAGAATGGTAAATAAACATTCCACCAGTAACCTTGATTGTCTCACACTTAATATTAATGGGATGGATGTGCTTGGTGCAGGGACATAAGCTTCTCAACATCAGGCTGGAAGTCACTAAGAAGAAGTCGTAGATCCCCGCGGTCAGTAATTTTCAGTCGGTTTCTTTGCTTGGAAAGAAGCAAGGCGACTGCACTGAAGCCCCGTTCTACTAAATATGATGTTGGCGTGTGGTAACCGGACCCTGATGCGTCGTCCACCGACTCGTCCTGCTGCACGTGTTGTGTACAAATCGTCAAACAAACGTTCGAATTTCTGACTTCGACTTCGGACTGCCGCCCCCCTACCGCCCCCTTCTTCCTCACCGCCCCCCCAGATCTTTCCACCGCCAACTTTGGGAACCACTGACGTAAATCAATTCATGGTGCCTCGGTGTGCATGTTTACACAACGTGCGGTGCGCTACTTAATATGTCTGTGTCGTTCGGTACACCTCCGAAACGAACCAAAACCCCGTACTGAAACGGTTCAATACAAATACACATACCGTTACACCTCTAATATATATATAAATATATACATATATATATGTATATATATATATATATATATATATATATATATATATATATATATATATATATATATATATATATATATTAGTACAGGCCAAAATTATGGACACACCTCATTCAATGCATTTCTTTATTTTTATGACTATTTACATTGTAGATTGTCACTGAAAGCCTCAGAAGTATGAATGAACACATGTGGAGTCATGTATTTAACAAAAAAAGGTGTAATAACTGAAAACATGTTTTGTATTCCATCCATCCATCCATTTTTCTACCGCTTATCCCTTCTAATTTCAAAATAACCACCCTTTACTCTGATTACTGCTTTGCACACTCTTGGCATTCTCTCGATGAGCTTCAAGCACACTTGTGAGGGCAAAACAATTTCAGGTGACTACCTTATGAAACACATCAAGAAAATGCCAAGAAGGTGCATAGCATTAATCAGAGAAAAGGGTGGCTATTTTGAAGCAACTAGAAAATAAAATATGTTTGTAGTTAAAATTTTGTGTGTGTGTGTTTTTGTTTTTCTTCATTAGTTATATCTATTAGGGATGCGAATCTTTGGGTGTCCCACGATTCGATTCAATATCGATTCTTGGGGTCACGATTCGATCCAAAGTCGATTGTTTTTCAATTCAACACGATTCTCGATTCAAAAACGATTTTTTTCCCGATTTAAAAGGATTTTCTTTTCATTCAATACATAGGATTTCAGCAGGATCTACCCAAGTATGCTGACATGCAAGCAGAGTAGTAGATTTTTGTAAAACACATTTATAATTGTAAAGGACAATGTTTTATCAACTGATTGCCATTATGTAAATTTGTTTTAACTATTAAACGAACCAAAAATATGACTTATTTTATCTTTGTGAAAACATTGGACACAGTGTGTTGTCAAGCTTATGAGATGCGATGCAAGTGTAAGCCACTGTGACACTATTGTTCTTTTTTTTAATTTTTATAAATGTCTAATGATAATGTCGAGGGGATTTTTAATCACTGCTATGCTGAAATTATAACTAATATTGATACTGTTGTTGATAATATTCATTTTTGTTTCACTACTTCTGGTTTGTTCTGGGGCGTGTTTTTGTCTTCTCAATTGCTCTGTTTATTGCAGTTCTGAGTGTTGCTGGGTCAGGTTTGGTTTTGGAATTGGATTGCATTGTTATGGTATTGCTGTGAATTGTTTTGTTGGATTGATTAAAAAAAATACGATTTAAAAAAAAATGAGAATCGATTCTGAATCGCACAACGTGAGAATCGCGATTCAAATTCGAATCGATTTTTTCCCACACCCCTTATATCTATGTGTCAGGTCATTGCCTGTCTCTTGCTCAGTCTGGGCTGGTTGTTGGCGGGGAGAAGCCACTGCAGTCTTTTTGCGTGCGCGCGCGTGTGTGCGGCTCTTAAAGGACCCCAGTCGAGCAGAGCGTGAACATCTTTTCTTCTTTATTTTCATTCCCACCTTTTCCCCGCCCTGTGTCTCTCGTCCCTCACCTCATACCTTCGTCATCATCGCCCGTTGTTGCCAGCTGTGTGTCTGCCTGGGTTTAAATCCCTCTCCAAGTGACTCGAGTATCACCGTAGTGAGACGGAGAGGGGGATTCTCCTCCTGTCCTGCTCCAGCTGGACCAAAACCAGGAAAGGGGAAACGTGGGTGTGAGTCATGCGTAGTGTGTGTTGAAGCATGTGAGCCATCCTTGCTAGAGTTTTTGTAATCGAAGGATACTCCCCGTGCTCTCAACAAAGTGACGGATGCTGCCGTATTTGTTAAAAGCATATGTTGTGTACAAGTTTCAAGCATTTTTTTCCCCTTGTCTGTGCACACAGGCTGGTTCAGGGTCTCCCATCATGGCAGCGGCGATACAGGACTTCCAGAGGTCAGAGTCAGACCGGCTCAATGAGGTCAAAGGTCATTTGGAAATTGCCTTGCTGGAGAAACACTTTCTACGTAAGTATATAGACGCACATGTGTTGGTAGTTGAGCCTTTATTCCCTTTGTACATCATTGTTAAATTCAAATGCGTTAAGTAATATGTTTTTTTATCCCAAAACGCTTTTTTTGTTTTGTGGAACCTCAATTTACGAACTTCATTGGCTCTTGAACAGGGTGCGAAAATCAAAAAGTTTGTATAGTGAAGCAGGGCTGAGCGATATATCGATATACTCGATTTATCGCAGGTTTGTCTGTGCAATATAGAAAATGACTATTTCGTGATATTCGAGTACCGTATTTTTCGGAGTATAAGTCACACCTGCCAAAATGCATAATAAAGAAGGGAAAAAACATATATAAGTCACACTGGAGTATAAGTCGCATTTTTGGGGGAAATTTATGTGATAACACCAAACACCAAGAATAGACATTTGAAAGGCAATTTAAAAGAAATAAAGAATAGTGAACAACAGGCTGAATAAGTGTACGTTATATGACGCATAAATAACCAACTGAGAAGGTGCCTGCTATGTTAACGTAACATATTATGGTAAGAGTCATTCAAATAACTATAACATATAGAACATGCTATATCAGGGGTAGGGAACCTATGGCTCTAGAGCCAGATGTGGCTCTTTTGATGACTGCACCTGGCTCTCAGATAAATCTTAGCTGACATTGCTTTACACGATAAGTAATAATTAATTCCGCTGGTAATCACGATGTTAAAAATAATCTTCAAAACATAACACTTTCTCATGCATTTTCATCCATCCGTCCGGTTTCTACCGCACCTGTTCAAGAAGTCGCATTAATGGTAAGAAGTAGTTTATTTTTTTTGTTGGTTAGCCTCAGAAACAATGTTATTAAAAAGAATAAGAGACTTATTATACTCTAAAAATGTTTGTCTTTCTTAAAAATGCCCGCATTTAGTTGTATTCAGTGTTTAAAAAAAATATTTTATGGCTCTCACAGAAATACTTTCTAAAATATTTGACTCGTATGGCTCTCTCAGCCAAAACGGTTCCCGACTCCTGTGCTATACGTTTACCAAACAATCTGTCACTCCTAATTGCCAAATCCCATGAAATCTTATATGTCTAGTTTTACGTGAATGAGCTAAATAATATTTTTTGATATTTTACAATAATGTGTTAATAATTTCACACATAAGTCGCTCCTGAGTATAAGTCGCATCTATGTAAAAAACTGCGACTTATAGTCCGAAAACTACGGTATATGTTCTCCCACAGTTACTTTCAGCTGCGGGCATTACACTGCATGCGTTTCCCACTCTTTCTTGTTTCTCCTTCTTACAGAGACTTAAACAAGCGCAACTTCTTACATACCTCACATACTGTCGCGCGTGCAACGTCACACGCCCTCCCCGAGCAGAGAGGTAGCTACATGGGTAACATTAGCTGTGATGCTAGCGGTGCGTTGCGAGTGGTAATACGAGAGAGAGAGAGTGCAAATGTAGGAAGGATTAATTTCCCAAGAAAAACAGCACAGGGTGCATCGTCTGGCGGTGGTTTGGCTTCAAGCGAGAATAGGTTGAACAATTATGTGGCAAAAGCATTGCTGCAAAAAGTAGCAGCACTGCTAATTTGTAGCATCATTTGAAAAGTGACCCGGTAGAGATTGAAGAGTGCTTGAAACTGCATGTCATTATCTCCGTTCGGTGCCACACAAACAAAATGCCGAAGCAACTATTTCCAGATCAACACCATATGAAAAAAAAAATCAAAAGGAGATAACGTCCGCAGGAACTTACCACAGAACTATTATGCAGCTCATTTTTATTTGACAGTTTTCGAAATATCTTGTGTGACATCATGCACAAAAATGCACGTTATTTATTTTTAACTATTGTAGTGGCGTTCTGTACAAAAAAGTGCACTTTAATTTAGTGTTGTTTTGATAAGTCATTAGATTAATTTTAGAATTTTGATGACATGTTTTAAATAGATTAAAATCCAATCTGCATTTTGTTAGAATATATAAAAAATTGGACCAAGCTATATTTCTAACAAAGACAAATCATTATTTCTTCTAGATATTCCAGAACAAAAATTTTAAAAGAAATTGAAAAGACTTCGAAATAAGATTTAAATTTGAGTCTAAAGATTTTTTAGATTTGCCGGAATAATTTTTTGAATTTTAATCATAATAAGTTTGAAGAAATATTTCACAAATATTCTCCGACGAAAAAAAAGAAGCTAAAATGAAGAATTAAATTAAAATGTTTTTATTATTCTTTACAATAAAAAATAAATTTGCTTGAACATTGATTTAAATTGTCAGGAAAGAAGAGGAAGGAATTTAAAAGGTAAAAAGATGTATACGTTTACAAATTCTAAAATCATTTTTAAGGTTGTATTTTTTCTCTAAAATTGTCTTTCTGAAAGTTATAAGAAGCAAAATGAAAAATAAATGAATTTATTTAAACAAGTGAAGACCAAGTCTTTAAAATATTTTCTTGGATTTTCAAATTCTATTTGAGTTTTGTCTCTTAGAATCAAAAATGTCAAGCAAAGCGAGACCAGCTTGTTAGTAAAAAAAAAAAAAAAATAGAGGCAGCTCACTGGTAAGTGCTGCTATTTGAGCTATTTTTCGAACAGGCCAGCGGGCCACTCATCTGGTCCTGACGAGCGTTGGTGACCCCTGTGCTAGATGCTAACAAACAATAATGTCACACACAACTTTAGAATGGGACAATCTTAGTGTGTTAGCACTACATTAAGCTGGACTGGGTGCCTCACCAATATTATGTGCGAAGTTGGTGATGCGGCGTTGCCTTGGCAACAGGGTTGCAATTTTCCTGGTTGCAATGTGTCTGAACAAAATTGCATCATTAAGTTAAAATGTTCTTTGAAATAGTTTTCCTTGAACGACAAAGCCAAAATCCAATCAGGAATACTGTTGCACCACACGAGCACGTTGACAGTGTAATGGACTTTGACGTTTCTAAACCCCCTCCCCCCCCCGCCCACTGCTCTCTTTTCATGGCATGGTTTCTATTAGAGGAAGAGAGAAAGACGGGCAGTGTGTGAAAGAGAGAATACCTGCAGGCTATGCACCCTCCGTGTCACTGCTGGACCTAAAAGAGCCAGATTTATTATCCTGCTGTCAACATGCCGTGAGCTTCTCCCGCCCTCCTTGTGTGTCTTCTCTTCCTGCCTATAAAAAGAGCGCTTCCTGCTGCTCTCTGCCAATCCCCTGCATTCCCTGCCCTTGCTTTTTTGTTCATCACGGATTGTCAGCAATATGACAAACACTCAGGTTAATCTTCAGCCGCCTTAGAGGCAGAAATGTCATAGCTGCTTTAGCCAAGATGGCAGCTGCTTGGCATTTAGTGCGAGGCATTCAGGAGGGTAAGAATTGTGGAAGGGTAGCTGAACCCCCAGGTTTTATAGTTTTTGCTAGTGTTTTTATTATGTACTTTAAGGATTAGATTTACAGCATATACATTAGCAACAAATCTAATGGCCAGGACTTCTTCCTTCAGTCTTATTTGTCTTAATGATAGACCAATTAATGACCGGGCCGATATTTGGTATTTTGACGTATATCAATGTCTGCCTTTAAAAAAAAAAAAAAAAAAATTATAAGTACTGATTTTTTAAAATGGTATTATTATTATTTTTAACAACTACAACAAAACTACATCGGCAGATAGAACATATACACATACATAGCCAGCATTTAGTATTCTAAAAAGAATAATGATTAGTGAAATAGATCGATCCATCAATTAATGTTTATTTATATAGCCCTAAATCACTAGTGTCTCAAAGTGCTGCACAAGCCACAACGATATCGTCGGTTCAGAGCCCACATGAGGGCAAGGAAAAACTCACAACCCAGTGGGATGTCAATGTGAATGACTTTGAGAAACCTTGGAGAGGACTGCAGATGTGGGTAAACCCCCCCCCTCCCCCCTCCGTTCCCCCTCTGGGGGAGACCGGATGCAATGGACATCGAGTAGTTAGTAATAACCACTGCCCAGCCCAATATTTTTTCAAATCATTTAATAATATCCATCCATCCATTTTCTACCGCTTAATCCCTTTTTGGGGTCACGGGGGGCGCTGGCGCCTATCTCAGCTACAATCGGGCGGAAGGCGGGGTACACCCTGGACAAGTCGCCACTAATTGTTAATCATTCATATGTTTTGATATCTGATAGGAGCATTTATTTGAGTTCTTGTGAGAATTTTTCCTTGTTTCGCTCAGTTGCCACGCCCACTTTACTCTCACTTTGCTGTGCTGGTTGCCTTCAGTACGTGTCCTCTGATTACCTGCCAAAACTCCAAATTTTTGCCAGGTGATCCAGTTTTTGTCCTTCACTCCTGATGTCCTTATAGCCATGTTTTTATTTGGTTTCGCTACTGCAGATATGAAGTTTCTCGACATGCCTCCGTCGGCAACACTCGGAGAGCGAGCTCATTAATTTCATAATTTCATATTCTGTAATTAAACCAAATAACAACATGAAATAGACGGATGGACATGAATACAACATAAAATACATCAAAACTTTGTTTAAACAAAAATGAGACTTATTTTGTAAGTAAAGAAGAGTAGGCAGCAGCTTGCACATTCTCATACTTTATAATCCATGAAGAAATTGTTAGCCAGTTTGAAAAATGTCTCCACTATAATCTGATTTTTTATTTTTTTTCTCGCAATATTTCAGAGTTCCTCACTAGGAACCCTTACAATGTATTCAATCCATAAACCGCTAAAAATTTTAGTACATTGCGAGTTAATGTGTTGTAGAGAAATCCCATATGTTTACCAATTTTCCTAGGAAATTTCCCATATTTTGAAATGCACATGTTGATGATCTGCCTAGACACACGTAAATAAGGTGTTTTTGAAATCCCCTTATGTTTTTTGGTGCTAAATTAACCACGACATTAGCGCCGCATAAACATTATGTCATTAATGGGCCGACATTTGCTTAAATAATTTAGAAGAAAAAAAAAGCCCTGTCCAGCTGTTTACTGACATACTATTCATGTTTGGCTCACATTTACTGCAAATTAATATCGGTTTTCGGCCTCCTTGAGTACTAATAATCGGCATCGGTCCTGAAAAAAACATATCGGTCGATCTCTATAAGGAACGTTTAACATCAGTTTTACCATTTATTGAATACGGGTTTGGAAAGATGGCCGTAAGCTGAGAGGAAGTAAGTGAGAGATCAGTCATGTGAATGTCATCTTTTGTACTTGGCAAAATGTCCTACATTGAATTTGATAGTGTTTCTCGCCTTCCTTATTAAGGAGCTGCCACTTGCGACTTTCTTTGGCCCCATAGCAAGTTATTTTGAAGGCTTACTCGATAAAAAAGGAGAGACTTGAGGTGTAACTCTTAGCAACCAGTGATGACATCATCAGTTGAGAAGCTGAAAGCAATGAAACACAGGCATATTTGTCAAAGACACAGTTGGACTCACATAGAGAATTAATAAAACAAGACTAAGTCAGCGGCATGTAGTATTACTTGCATTCAGACACCTGACTTCTTTCCGGAAGTCAACTTAGCCAAGATGGCTGTTGTACAGCACCCAGCGTGCAAACTATTGGAGTACAAAAGAGGCTTAAAGGGGAACATTATCACAATTTCCGAAGGGTTAAAACCAATAAAAATCAGTTCCCAGTGGCTTATTTTATTTTTCGAAATATTTTTCTAAATTTTACCCGTCCTGGAATATCCCTAAAAAAAGCTTTAAAGTGCTTGATTTTCGCTATTTGCTTAAGCCACTGTCCATTTCCATGTGACGTCACATAGCGATTCCAATACAAACAATGGCGAATAGCACAGCAAGATATAGCGACATTAGCACGGATTCAGACTCGGATTTCAGAGGCTTAAGCGATTCAACAGATTACGCATGTATTGAAACAGATGGTTGGAGTATGGAGGCAGATAGCGAAAACAAAATTGAAGAAGAAACTGAAGCTATTGAGCGAATAGCTATTGACGCTATTCGGCCATCTTTGCGTTAGCATCGTCGGTAAAATGTGCAGACCAACTGGCCAGGACTTTCGCATTGACACTGGATCAACTTAAATCCGTCGATTGGTAAGTGTTTGTTTCGCATTAAATGTGGGTGGAAGGAAACGCTGGATGTAAATATAGTTTCAAATGTACATACAGGTAGCCTAAATAGCATGTTAGCATCGATTAGCTGGCAGTCATAACGCGACCAAATATGTCTGATTAGCACATAAGTCAATAACATCAACAACACTCACCTTTGTGATTTCGTTGACTTTATCGTTGGGAATGCATCTGGTTTGAGTGTCGCAGGATATCCAGACATTTTTGCCATCTATGTGCCATCTCTGTCGTAGCATCAACAGTAAAAACCAAACGAGGAACTTTTGCATCTCTTGACACTGGAGCAACTTAAATCCGTCGATTGCTAACTGTTTGTTTGGCATTAAATGTGGATGGAGGGAAAGGCTAGATGTAAATATAGCTACAAATGAGGCATAATGCTGCAATATGTACACACAGCTAGCCTAAATAACATGTTAGCATCGATTAGCATGCCGTGCTAATCGATGCACATTCTACGTAAATCATCTTGAATCCGTCCCTGATCGTGTTGTCACACCCTCCGACAACACACCGACGAGGCATAATGTCTCCAAGGTATCGGAAAACAGTCGAAAAAACGGAAAATAACAGAGCTGATTTGACTCGATGCGTCTGATGTGTAGGGAAAAATGGCGTTGAGTACCGATGTGACGTCACGTTCTGACGTCGTCGCTCAGAGAGGGATAAACAGAAAGGCGTTTAATTCGCCAAAATTCACCCATTTAGATTTCAGAAATCAGTTAAAAAAATATATATGGTCTTTTTTCTGCAACATCAAGGTATATATTGACGCTTACATAGGTCTGGTGATAATGTTCCCCTTTAAGTCTTCCTGCAAAAAGCAGATAAGAGTCAAAAAAATCTAACTATTCAATGGAATACATGCCCATTCTTTTATCAAGAAAAGATTGTTGGAAAACAACACAGGCATAGGGCATTTATTATTCGAGAAAGGCTAAATAGCACTTAGTACCCATTGAAGACAGAGCTAGCTTGACCACCACGCATATTCATTGGGCGGGATGTGAGTCAGACGTGATGTCAGTAACATCCCAGCAATTGTTTGTTTGACACTCAATTATTTCCGCGGAACGATGAATGAGCAAACAGGCCTATTTGTTCTGCGTAGGGCTGGGCGATATGGACTTTTTTGAATATCTCGATATTTTTAGGCCATATCACGATACATGATATATATCTCGATATTTTGCCTTGGCCTTGAATTAACACTTGATGCATATAATCACACCAGTATGATGATTCTATGTGTCTACATTAAAACATTCTTGTTCATACTGCGTTAATATATGCGCATTTTAAACTTTCATGCAGAGAAAGAAATCACAACTCAGTCAATTGAGCAAAAGTGTGTTTATTAAACAGTTACTAAGCAATGGCACAAACATTCATGTCATATCCTAAACAGAAAGTGCAAGATTGTCAGAGAGACTTGTTAAGTGTCCAATAGAAATTAGGTGCATAATAGGAAATCAAATAGTGTTCGTCCTTCGCTATGTGGTAGGTTACTACGGACGTTATTAAATTCTGTTGTTGACTAGTTTTTTCATACGGTGTTGATGTGGCATTTTGAAGGTGTGGGCTTGTGGCACCGAACGGACGTTTCAAGCACTCTTCATTCTCTAGCGGGTGACTTTTCAAATGATGCTACATATTAGCAGTAATGCTACTTTTTATAGCAACGCTTTTGGCCAACACTTGACAAATTACGGTTGACTGGTCTACATATTCCCACTTGAAGCCAAACCACCGCCAGAGGATGTTTTTCTTGGGAAATTAATTATTCCTTCATTCGCACCTTCTTTCTCTCGTATTACCACTCGCACGGCTCTGCTTGCATCACAGCTAACGTTACCAATGCTGCTACCTCGCTGCTCCGCGAGGGCGTATACAAATGTGACGTATGACGTGACAGTATGTGACGTATGTGAGATGAGAAGGAGACACAAGGAGTGGGAAGAGCCTGTAGTGTAATGCCTGCAGCTAAAAGCAACTGCGTGAGAACGTCTACTCAAATATCACGATATAGTCATTTTCTATATCGCACAGAGACAAACCCGCCATATATCTTGTATATCAATCAATCAATCAATGTTTACTTATATAGCCCTAAATCACTAGTGTCTCAAAGGGCTGCACAAACCACCACGACATCCTCGGTAGGCCCACATAAGAGCAAGGAAAACCCACACCCAGTGGGACATCGGTGACAATAATGACCCAGTGGGACGTCGGTGACAATGATGACTATGAGAACCTTAGAGAGGAGGAAAGCAATGGATGTCGAGCGGGTCTAACATGATACTGCGAAAGTTCAATCCACAATGGATCCAACA
Source organism: Nerophis ophidion (assembly GCF_033978795.1). Lineage (NCBI taxonomy): Eukaryota > Metazoa > Chordata > Actinopteri > Syngnathiformes > Syngnathidae > Nerophis > Nerophis ophidion. The sequence goes on from NC_084620.1 coordinate 64,136,410, forward strand.
CAGTCACGAGAGTCTAGTCCAAAGCGGATCCAACACAGCAGCGAGAGTCCCGTTCACAGCGGAGCCAGCAGGAAACCATCCCAAGCGGAGGCGGATCAGCAGCGCAGAGATGTCCCCAGCCGATACACAGGCAAGCAGTACATGGCCACCGGATCGGACCGGACCCCCTCCACAAGGGAGAGTGGGACATAGAAGAAAAAGAAAAGAAACGGCAGATCAACTGGTCTAAAAAGGGAGTCTATTTAAAGGCTAGAGTATACAAATGAGTTTTAAGGTGAGACTTAAATGCTTCTACTGAGGTGGCATCTCGAACTGTTACCGGGAGGGCATTCCAGAGTACTGGAGCCCGAACGGAAAACGCTCTATAGCCCGCAGACTTTTTTTGGGCTTTGGGAATCACTAACAAGCCGGAGTCCTTTGAACGCAGATTTCTTGCCGGGACATATGGTACAATACAATCGGCAAGATAGGATGGAGCTAGACCGTGTAGTATTTTATACGTAAGTAGTAAAACCTTAAAGTCACATCTTAAGTGCACAGGAAGCCAGTGCAGGTGAGCCAGTACAGGCGTAATGTGATCAAAATTTCTTGTTCTTGTCAAAAGTCTAGCAGCCGCATTTTGTACCAACTGTATGGATGTATCGCCCAGCCCTAGCTCGGCGCGATGTTTAGTTGTATAACTGAGGCGGCATCCAAAAATCGGAGAAAACTTCTGACCAAATTTAATGTCAAAGTGAAACGTATGAAAACCGAGGTACTTCCATTGGTTCATATTTTTTTACCCTAACCATAAATATCCATATATTAAAACACATTGAGTAATATGAATACCTGCAAACATGTGATGTTCTTCAATGTACATGTGTTGAGCATATTTCGAAGAAAAACTAAATGAGATTTGCAATCAAAATGTTAATTGTAGCGTGACATTCAGTGTTTAGACCAATGTTTTTTGGTTTTAGAGGTGTAGGCGTCTTCTCGCTGCCTTTCTTTTTCACACTTTCCTAAAATACCACCGGGACCCACGCTGCATGCAAAGACAAACAGCGTCGCGTATTGTGTTCGGCCCCTTCACCGGACGCCCAAGTTTCCATTCCAGATGGTCTCCGTGTGTGCGGACATTGTGACCTTTGCCCTTCCTGGCCGTGGCCCAAATTGTGATTGACCAATAGCAGTTTGTTAGTTGTGTTGAGCATGGTTTACCCAGATGTCTCACTGTGGACAGGGATTACTTTGTTTTCCTTGGGTAGTGTGTGGTACTTCCTGTTTCCTCCCTGACCCTTACAAGCACTGATTGTCATGAGTGATGGTTGGATGTGTCCAACTACCTACAGCTCTCTTTCCTTTGTTTAGGTTTGAACTTAGTCTATTTCTGCTGAATGTTGTTTCCTGTTGGGAAGTGTTTTGTTCCTTCCACTTGGTATTATAGCCAACTCTGGGCTTTGAATTTATTGTAAGGAAACATAAAATATCTACGTACACGCCAGAATGTCACACTAGTACATACATATCTGAATTTGTTTCCCTCAATAAACCGCAGCTCCCGGATGCCGGCAGTACTTGTGCACTCCCAAACCATGACACGGGGCAATTTTCTTGCTATTCACTTGTTTTGCCAGCTATTGAGTTAACAATGGCTGTGTATCGTATCATTTCCAGGCGATAGTACATGTATAATGTTGTACATGCTGTACACAGAAGGATATACCAGTATCATCTATAGAATCGTCATTTTAGAAGATACTGTGTACTAAAGCTGTCAACAAGGCCTGGGCAATAGATAAAATCCCTGTGAGAGACGAATGATTACTTTGGGAAAATTATGATCGAGAACCTTATATTTTTGATCCTGGATATAAGGAGGATGAGCTACAAGTTTTAGAAGCTTTACTAAACAGATCCAGCTTTAATTAAACACTACACATAATATAGCGGTCAATGCAGTAACATTTCTGCACTCTGACCATAGTATAAGATCAGTCATACTGGAAATATGCAAACATTAGAGAGAAATGTGCCGAATATCATTCACAATCTTTATGTAAGACATAAAGACATATGTTTTTCTTTTTTTATGCATTCTAAGGCATAAATAAATAAAGGCATAAAAAGTCTGCTAACAATGTAGTCAATGGAGCCTCTCTATTTTGCCCACAAAAACCTCTAAATGAACAAGAAATACAAGCTACAACCATAATAAAATGATAGCTTACTGTACAATGTCTGCTCTTACTTCGATGATGACTGATTGGATGTCCATATCTTACCATTTATACGAATAATTAATAATGATGCACACAAAAAGTTAACAGGGAAAAGTCTCCCTGCAGACACTATCTTGGGTTGTGTGTGTTTGTCTCCATCTCCGGATATACAATGAATGTTAAGGATGAACAACTTCTATATTTATGCCTAAATCCTCCTAATATCCAGATGAGAGGCATGATTTATAATCTAACTTTTACGAGCCGAGACGCGGCCAGCTAACGGTAAACTACTGAGCTGTGTGTTATCAATCCTCCGCTAAAAATAATTTGTCTGCGTTAGCACTTATAATAACAATATCGCTAAAATCGGGTTAATTTTCAGGTCATGATATGTACATATAGTATTGCTGGCAAGTTTTGGATGGTTATTTAGAGGTTTTTGTGGGCAAAATAGAGAGCCTTAGAGTGCATAAAAAAAGAAAACCTGTCTTCCATAGATATTGTGAATGATAGTCAACACATCTCTCTAAGTTTTGCGTATTTCCAGTATGACTGATCTTATACTATGGTTAGAGTACAAAAGTGTTACGGCAGTGACATCAATCTACGGAAATGACTGAAGCCGTTCGGAGCAGAATATTCAAAATGGCTGACTGAATTTGTGGCATTTTGTGATGTTTGGACGGTATTTTCACATACTTTGTGGAGTGTATATACAATTGGATATCAATATATATATATCGGTTGTAGTGAAACACAATTAAGCTCATCAAGTAAACTCGTTTTTCCACTGTACTGCTACTTTAAGGTACCACTTTAATCAATTATTCTGAAACACCCTAACTATATATACTAAGGTTAGTAAATGGGTGCTAAAAGAGGTTATATCCTCCTTTTATTACCTGTATGATAACCTTTTATTCCGAAACAAAAACACTCTTAAATGTTTTTGCATAGGAACTCAACATTTATGCCTATTTTGCTCTACTTGTTGATGCCTTAAGCTCTGCTGCAATACATTTATAGACATATTTGTGCCTGTGAGGGATGGCAATGTCGCCAGAGCTGATATGAAAGTGAAACCATTCAGTATTGAAGGTCATCTCGAGGGGAGCATGCCAGGCCGGGCGCGCTATTCTGACTGGCCAATCAATACGGTGTCCTACTTCACGCTGGGAAGAAAAACAAGTACTATATGTACACCATTCTGCGGTGGAACAAGTGTTAAGACTGCTGAGACTTGGCCCGATAGCCATCATGTTTAATGTGATCATAGCTCTCCAGACAAGCAGATACTATCCTCCCGTCTTGCACAACATTGTATGCTGCAACTCTTATTTATTGCTTTCCTCGCAAAAGCTTGTTTTTGCCTAATGAAGGCTGCGTCCTGTGCCTTTTTTGGCTGATCAAATCATTGAAAAAGGTGATTAGGCTTTGAGTTTTTTTGTAGAATGACAATGTAAAACTAAGGGATCGGACTGGGATTTAGGTCACTTGGAGAAACCAATTGGAATATCACAAGGAAACTTAATTAGATTAATACTTTGTAGGTTATGGTTCTTCTACCGAGAACAAACACAAGGAGAGGCCCCCATGCATTTGTTCCATGAACCTTATTGACCTCACATTTGATGAAAAGGACCATTGTTCCCATTGGAAAGTCTCCCACAGTACTTTCCTTCTGAGGTCTTAACAAACTTTGATTTGCTCAACATCCATTGTGTACATTCCAAAACCTTACAAACAGTACATGTATGTGTGACCGATTTCAGATTCCAGGCCCTCTTATGTTGCAAAGCCCTACCTCTAGCTACCTCCAGTACCCCCTACTGTAATTGCTCAAAGCCTAAAACTCTCAGCCCTTCCCCTCTTGCTGATCAGTCCCATTGTGCGCAAACAGAATAGCCTTCTGTGTTGCAACTGGCTACCCAAGCAGCCCTTCAAACTAAATTATGACAACGCTTAAGGAGTTTTGAGGTCTCGGAGGCCGAAAAAAGTGTTCTACCTGTAGCCGTGGCTCAATTTCAAGACCGGCCCAAAGCGGCCTCCCTACCTGGTTGTCCCTGCTCAAGCGTCCTGACAACGGGTAGAATCCAGAGGCGGATGGGGGTGTGCAAGATGGATGACTTCAGCTTTGACAGCTTCGATCTGCTCTACAGCGGAGCTGTTGATAGGCTGAAAAGTCTCAAAAGTAGCGTCAGCCTCAGTAAGTAGAATTTTTATTGTAAATAGTCTCGTAACTGTCAGTTTTCAGAAAATTACTTTTACAAAAATAATTAATTATAACTACTTGTTAGTTTACCAATAAAGTAATTGAATTATTTGATTTACTCTTCAATTCCTTCATTCCGAGGGACAGTAATTATTGAATTACTTAAAAAATATATCTGACATATGCAGTGGAGAGATGTTTCATGAGAATAGAGTGTGTGTGCGTTTTAAAGGGAACTCCATGTTGCCAAATGACGTGTGTTGTCAGTGATCCCACGCAGAGCAGGTTAGCTTTGCAGTGACAGCAGCTATGATGATTTTTTTTTCCACTGGTTTGTGTTACCTTTGGTTAACAAAGAGATTGAATGTGTGTTATATCTTCATGTCCACAAACAGGGTATTGTAGCATGGCAAGCTTGTCACTACAATCATTTATTTGTTTTACATTATTCCCTCTTAGTAGTAGTAGTGTGTTTGTGTGCTCGTATGAGATGTTGTTTGCTGTGTGATGTTGCATTTTGATATCAAGTTAATTTTAGTGTGGTGCAGATTGGTGCTTGTATTGGTAAAAATATATCTGATGCTGTCACGATAACATAAAACCCCATCAAAATTTGCGTGCGATGTTACATCAATCGTCTCGCTAACGGCATTGTAGTGTACATAAAAGTATTGATTAGATTACTCGTTACTATTAAATTGAACTTATTTTTAATGGTATTACGGACACTGGTAAGCAGACTTCGGACTAGTTATAGTAGACAGGGGCTATTACAATATCGTCCAGTGCCAACACATTTTCAGATAGTCCGAAAGCCTTGATGTAACTAGCATTGCTTACTGGTAAGCAGATCGCAAAATACATATTATGTACATATTTACATTAACCAAAATGCAGAGGAGTGATTGTCCTGCCCACAAGCATTTAAGAGCTTATAGCTATTCAACTGGCAGCATGCGAGCCCAATTTAGGCCAATAACCTGAAAAAAAACCTAATTTTTGCTCTGGATTCTGAAAAAAAACTAACAAACAAAAAAAAAGTTGTTGTATAAAGCAGCGGTCCCCAAAGTTCAAACCCTTGACACAACAGGGGGTTAGGGTATTTAGTGGGATATTGTAAAAATATAAAACTAATATTTTAAACAAAGAAGAGCATTACGTCAAAGTAAAACCACAAATTGAATAGTCACTTATCAGTTTTGAGTTTTTTGTCCAGAAAAAAGATGAGAATCGATTGCATTTAGAACTTTTGGAGCATAATAAAGTTGTGAAAGCAAGTTAGAACTGTAGTTACTTGCAAAACTAATACAAATCATCCATCCATCCATCCATCTTCTTCCGCCTATCCGAGGTCGGGTCGCGGGGGCAGCAGCCTAAGCAGGGAAGCCCAGACTTCCCTCTCCCCAGCCACTTCGTCTAGCTCTTCCTGGGGGATCCCGAGGCGTTCCCAGGCTAGCCGGGAGACATAGTCTTCCCAACGTGTCCTTGGTCTTCCCCGTGGCCTCCTACCGGTTGGACGTGCTCTAAACACCTCCCGAGGGAGGCGTTCGGGTGGCATCCTGACCAGATGCCCGAACCACCTCATCTGGCTCCTCTCGATGTGGAGGAGCAGCGGCTCTACTTTGAGTTCCTCCCGGATGGCAGAGCTTCTCACCCTATCTCTAAGGGAGAGCCCCGCCACACGGCGGAGGAAACTCATTTCGGCCGGTTGTACCCGTGATCTTATCCTTTCGGTCATGACCCAAAGCTCATGACCATAGGTGAGGATGGGAACGTAGATCGACCGGTAAATTGAGAGCTTTGCCTTCCGGCTCAGCTCCTTCTTCACCACAACGGATCGGTACAACGTCCGCATTACTGAAAACGCCGCACCGATCCGACTGTCGATCTCACGAACCACTCTTCCCTCACTCGTGAACAAGACTCCTAGGTACTTGAACTCCTCCACTTGGGGCAGGGTCTCCTCCCCAACCCGGGAGATGGCATTCCACCCTTTTCCGGGCGAGAACCATGGACTCGGACTTGGAGGTGCTGATTCTCATTCCGGTCGCTTCACACTCGGCTGCGAACCGATCCAGTGTTGCATTTTCATATCAAGTTAATTTTAGTGTGGTGCAGGTTGATGCTTGCATTGGTAAAAATATATCTGATGCTGTCACGATAACATAAAACCCCATCAAAATTAGCGTGCCACGTTACATCAATCATCTCGCTAACGGCATTGTAGTGTACATAAAAGTATTGATTAGATTACTTGTTACTATTAAATGGAACTTATTTTTAATGGTATTACGGACACTGGTAAGCAGACTTCAGACTAGTTATAGTAGACAGGGGCTATTACAATATCGTCCAGTGCCAACACATTTTCAGATAGTCCGAAAGCCTTGATGTAACTAGCATTGCTTACTGGTAAGCAGATCGCAAAATACATATTATGCACATATTTACATCAACCAAAATGCAGAGGAGTGATTGTCCTGCCCACAAACATTTTAGAGCTTATAGCTATTCAACTGGCAGCATGTGAGCCCAATTTAGGCCAATAACCTGAAGAAAAAAAAACTCATTTTTGCACTAGATTCTGAAAAAAACTAACAAACAAAAAAACAGTTGTTGTACAAAGCAGCGGTCCCCAAAGTTCAAACCCTTGACACAACAGGGGGTAAGGGTAGTGAGCGGGATATTGTAAAAATATAAAACTAATATTTTAAACAAAGAAGAGCATTACGTCAAAGTAAAACCACAAATTGAATAGTCTCTTATCAGTTTTGAGTTTTTTGTCCAGAAAAAAGATGAAAATCGATTGCATTTCGAACTTTTGGAGCATAATAAAGTTGTGAAAGCAAGTTAGAAATGTAGTTACTTGCAAAACTAATACAAATCATCCATCCATCCATCCATCTTCTTCCGCTTATCCGAGGTCGGGTCGCGGGGGCAGCAGCCTAAGCAGAGAAGCCCAGACTTCCCTCTCCCCAGCCACTTCGTCTAGCTCTTCCCGGGGGATCCCGAGGCGTTCCCAGGCCAGCCGGGAGACATAGTCTTCCCAACGTGTCCTGGGTCTTCCCCGTGGCCTCCTACCGGTTGGACGTGCCCTAAACACCTCCCTCGGGAGGCGTTCGGGTGGCATCCTGACCAGATGCCCGAACCACCTCATCTGGCTCCTCTCGATGTGGAGGAGCAGCGGCTCTACTTTGAGTTCCTCCCGGATGGCAGAGCTTCTCACCCTATCTCTAAGGGAGAGCCCCGCCACATGGCGGAGGAAACTCATTTCGGCCGCTTGTACCCGTGATCTTATCCTTTCGGTCATGACCCAAAGCTCATGACCATAGGTGAGGATGGGAACGTAGATCGACCGGTAAATTGAGAGTTTTGCCTTCCGGCTCAGCTCCTTCTTCACCACAACGGATCGGTACAACGTCCGCATTACTGAAAACGCCGCACCGATCCGACTGTCGATCTCACGAACCACTCTTCCCTCACTCGTGAACAAGACTCCTAGGTACTTGAACTCCTCCACTTGGGGCAGGGTCTCCTCCCCAACCCGGGAGATGGCATTCCACCCTTTTCCGGGCGAGAACCATGGACTCGGACTTGGAGGTGCTGATTCTCATTCCGGTCGCTTCACACTCGGCTGCGAACCGATCCAGCGAGAGCTGAAGATCCCGGCCAGATGAAGCCAACAGGACCACATCATCTGCAAAAAGCAGAGACCCAATCCCGCGGCCACCAAACCGGAACCCCTCAACGCCTTGACTGCGCCTAGAAATTCTGTCCATAAAAGTTATGAACAGAATCGGTGACAAAGGACAGCCTTGGCGGAGTCCAACCCTCACTGGAAACGTGTCCGACTTACTGCCAGCAATGCGGACCAAGCTCTGGCACTGATCGTACAGGGATCGGACTGCCATAATAAGACAGTCCGATACCCCATACTCTCTGAGCACTCCCCACAGGACTTCCCGAGGGACACGGTCGAATGCCTTCTCCAATACAAATCAGTCTTCCTATATATATTTTTTATTACTTTTGAACGTTTTCAATGGTTCCGCCCCGGATATTTGGATAATATTTGACTAGCATAAATCCAGGCCTTCTGTTTCGATTTATGACAATATATGCCATTTAGTGACAAACTAAGAATGAAAATAAAAGAGAACCAGAGTGTAAACAGAATAAACTCGTGGGCTACACTGTGACATAGTAACCCAGGGTCAAGCTTTTTTATTTATAGATGGCTGCGATCTAATTTTAGAAGCAGAACAGCGGTGTGGTCCGTGTGATTAATTAAGTGTTAGAGCCTCCATGGAAAAAAAAAAAGGTCACACACTTTAAACATTATGGGTTTTAATGGACACATTTTGTTGAAGGCCGTTTTTAGTGCAGGTTGGACCCACTGAGTGCATCATCACCCTTGTTCACTAATTTCTTAATAGGTTTACTAATGACTGTAGCCCTCCTGGCATTGGTACGCTAGCCAGTGCTAAGCTGCTTTGGCCATAGAAAGCTTTGGCCGACCTTTAACCCCCAGATCTACTGTACACAGACATATTCAGTACTGTATCGACATAAGGTGAAGATTAGCACGGTATACACAAAAGCAGCAGTCCCTTTATTGCTTGGATTCAAAATGACGTCATGTCCGGTTCATTGAATACATGTGGTGGTCAAACCTAATGGTTACTCGTGCCATTTTGCCTTACTCAAAGATAAATGCCCTATGCTTGCGTCGTTTTCGGTTGTACGGACCGTTTAAATCTTAAAAAAGGGATTAACGTTTCTTCAGAATTACTGGCAATGTTATCAAGAATGGCTGAAGAGTGCAAGATTTTATGAAAGACGACAAAAGTACCACGCACTTCAGTGCCAAGGCAGCAGAGCCGAAGAATGGACAAGTTTGCAGCGATCACTCTGTTAAAAGTTTGTTTCGTATACTTTTAATTTTTTTTTGTTTTTTTTTAATTGAATTATATTTATATAGCGCTTTTTCTCTAGTGACTCAAAGCGCTTTACATAGTGAAACCCAATATCTAAGTTACATTTAAACCAGTGTGGGTGGCACTGGGAGCAGGTGGGTAAAGTGTCTTGCCCAAGGACACAACGGCAGTGACTAGGATTGCGGAAGCGGGAATCGAACCTCCAACCCTGAAGTTGCTGGCACGGTCGCTCTACCAACCGAGCTATGCCGCCCCTAAGTTTAAAGTTTATTATTTGTCATTTAAGTATTATCTTGATCAAAATTGTATTTCTTAGGACATTTTTGGTACGAGTGTTTCGTAAAGCACCGACTCAGTGAGTCTGAAAAAAAGGGAGCAAAACCTAAAAGAGTTAAATTTTATCAAAGGCAACGATCATGAATGAAGTTTTCAGCACGTACACAATGTTGACATCTATAGTTATATTTTGATAAATATGGGGAAAAACACTCGTACTTGTGAACGGCACGTGCGACAGCAAGAGCAGAAAACAAACATGGTTGTAGACACAAAGTTAAATCATGAAATGCAACCTTACCCGAGCAAAAAATTAAATGATAAATGGGTTGTACTTGTATAGCGCTTTTCTACCTTCAAGGTACTCAAAGCGCTTTGACACTACTTCCACATTTACCCATTCACACACACATTCACACACTGATGGAGGGAGCTGCCATGCAAGGCGCCAACCAGCACCCATCAGGAGCAAGGGTGAAGTGTCTTGCTCAGGACACAACGGACGTGACGAGGTTGGTTCTAGGTGGGATTTGAACCAGTGACCCTCGGGTTGCGCACGGCCACTCTCCCCACTGCGCCACGCCGCCCCAAATTGTGCATATTTATCCGGTACAGTCTTGATACCAATGTCCTTGACCCAGCCACACTCAAAATAGTTGTAAACCTCCATGCTTTTCCAAGTTCTCATCTGTTCTGTCACGGAGAATGATGTCTGGAGCAGACGATAGATGGATTGGGATGTTTGGGAACTGCACCGACGAATAATCCTTATAACTCAACTTTTTTTTTTTTTTTTTTTGATAACATAGTGATATTTTCCTATGCATAATTAAATTTTTTCCTCATATCTGCTTTCTGCAGGAATATATAGGCCCTTTGTGTACTCAGTGGGCACCTTGCTTGCTGCAAAACAGCCATATTAGCTTTGTTTACCACCACTGGTTTTCACTTTCGGGAAGAAATCACTTGTCGGAATACAAGCAATACTAAGTTGACGAACAAAAAGGGAACTATTGGCAATAAGGCCCCCTCACACCATGGTCGCAAACTGTTCAAACTCTTCCCCTCCGGCAGGCGTTACCAATCACTGTACACCATACACTGTCATAGGAACAGTTTCTGTCCCCAGGCTATCACTGATGATTGCCAAACAGTCGCAGAGTGTCCGACCTGTCGCTGTGAAATAACCCTGGAACATCTCGGTCACTGGGAATGTACTCGTGTTCAAGTCATCATCCTTTTGCTGTATTCACCACTGCACTATTATCTTATTAGCCTCGTACATGTTGGTTATTCAAGTACTTGTTTGTATTTGTAGTCAGCTGGAGGCGTGTCTTAATGAAATTAAACAATGGATGTCCGCTAACTTTTTGCAACTCAACGCCAAAAAAACGGAAATGCTGATTATTGGTCCTGCTAGACACCGAACTCTATTTAATAATACAACTCTAACATTTGACAACCAAATAATTAAACAAGGCGACACGGTAAAGAATCTGGGTATTATCTTCGACCCAACTCTCTCCTTTGAGTCACACATTAAAAGCGTTACTAAAACGGCCTTCTTTCATCTCCGTAATATCGCTAAAATTCGCTCCATTCTGTCCACTAAAGACGCTGAGATCATTATCCATGCGTTTGTTACGTCTCGCCTCGACTACTGTAACGTATTATTTTCGGGTCTCCCCATGTCTAGCATTAAAAGATTACAGTTGGTACAAAATGCGGCTGCTAGACTTTTGACAAGAACAAGAAAGTTTGATCACATTACGCCTGTACTGGCTCACCTGCACTGGCTTCCTGTGCACTTAAGATGTGACTTTAAGGTTTTACTACTTACGTATAAAATACTACACGGTCTAGCTCAATCCTATCTTGCCGATTGTATTGTACCATATGTCCCGGCAAGAAATCTGCGTTCAAAGGACTCCGGCTTGTTAGTGATTCCCAAAGCCCAAAAAAAGTCTGCGGGCTATAGAGCGTTTTCCGTTCGGGCTCCAGTACTCTGGAATGCCCTCCCGGTAACAGTTCGAGATGCCACCTCAGTAGAAGCATTTAAGTCTCACCTTAAAACTCATTTGTATACTCTAGCCTTTAAATAGACTCCCTTTTTAGACCAGTTGATCTGCCGTTTCTTTTCTTTTTCTTCTATGTCCCACTCTCCCTTGTGGAGGGGGTTCGGTCCGATCCGGTGGCCATGTACTGCTTGCCTGTGTATCGGCTGGGGACATCTCTGCGCTGCTGGTCCGCCTCCGCTTGGGATGGTTTCCTGCTGGCTCCGCTGTGAACGGGACTCTCGCTGCTGTGTTGGATCCGCTTTGGACTGGACTCTCGCGACTGTGTTGGATCCATTGTGGATTGAACTTTCACAGTATCATGTTAGACCCGCTCGACATCCATTGCTTTCCTCCTCTCCAAGGTTCTCATAGTCATCATTGTCACCGACGTCCCACTGGGTGTGAGTTTTCCTTGCCCTTATGTGGGCCTACCGAGGATGTCGATGTGGTTTGTGCAGCCCTTTGAGACACTAGTGATTTAGGGCTATATAAGTAAACATTGATTGATTGATTGATATTTTTCGTTAGCTGTTAATATGTATTCTTTATACTAAACAAAGATCGAGAGCACGGTCTACCAATTAAAATGACCTGTGTTTAACATACCTGGTCAATAAGGCTGATTGTGATTCTGATAAAATGCCTATTTAACATTTTGTGCCGATATCAAAGAGGGACTTCTCCCCTTTTTGTTTTTATTTTAATCACCCTCTGTCCTTTAAAATATTAATGTGTCCTTTTAGTCGGGGGACAAAAGGACTGAGAGGAATTGCAGGCTGATGTTGCAGCCCTGTTACAGAAAGTCCTGACACCTGAGACACACTCGGTGCTGATGGACAAGGTGGACGAGCGGGTCAGAGCTGAAGGTGAAAGACGGAAACGAGGGCGCTAAGCAAATGAACCGATGTTTCTTTCTGGGGTTGTTGTGTAATAGTGTTCAAGGCAGCAAGGCCACTTTATTTAACTGTATACCCAGTCCTCATTCTCACGTGTTGTCTTTTCCAGAGGAGGAGTTAAGGAAACTGCGGGAGGAGACCAATGTGGACTCCCTGCGGCAGGAGCTGGAGAGGGAGCGGAGCAAGCGCCTCGACCTGGAGCACAAGATGGGGGACGTGCTGAAGACCAGGTAAAGACTGTTGAGGAGTTCAGTCGAGGACTTCTGTGTTAAGTGGCAATGCGTGTATTATAAAACTCTATCGCTGAGTGTACTTAACTACTAATTGTTCCTGTTTCTGCGTCTTTGTGTGCGATTAGGTTCATTTTGGGAAAGGGTTGGGATACGAACACAAAGATGCATAGCATTGAACAGAATTTATTACAGTTCTTGCAGTAATTAATATGCTAGTGTTTCATTGGTGTAGCCAATTTGGCTGAGAGATAGCCACACATTGTTGACCAATAAAGCTCAGCATTATTGTTGACCAATTAAGCTCAGCATTATTGCACATATTAATACAAGTGTTTATCAGGCACTTAAAAAGCACTTTTGTTTTGTTGCTTTGTAATGGCCCCACGAAGGGTGTACATACACACGGACTAGGCCAATCGTAACCTGCTTGGGGCTACTTCACACCTCACATCCGGCTTGTGCGAGTGTTCTGAGCTGTGCTCAAGTTTGGCACACTTCCCCTCTGGCACCATTGGAAGATGTTGGCCGAGTCATGAAATGATTGTAATGTGATCGCCCCTCTCATAGATAGATAGATAGTACTTTATTTATTCCGTCAGGAGAGTTCCTTCAGGAAAATTACAATTTTCAGCGCAATCCCATTCAAGATCAGACAAACATTACAGGGAGACAGAACAGGATCGCTGACGGGTCTGCCGGCTTCCAGCGCCCCTTACAAAAAAGATGACATACAGGTAAACAAGGGGGGGGAGGGGAAAAAAAAATAGAAGATTAAAATAAAATTAAAAAATCGGTCTTAGCGTAGGCCCTGGAGTGGGGGTGCAGACTGAGGCCAAGGGAAAAAAAAAAAAAAAAAACAACAACAACTCATAGCCATAGTACACATCCCTCTTCCATGTGTGTAAGAGGGAAACATCAAAGAACACAGAGGACATTAAAGACATTAAAGCAGCAGATACAACCAGACACTTCTACATACAGCTATGAATAAAAAGTAAAATAAACATATCCACTGTGGTGGCCTCTGCGGTGTTCCACGCCATCGTCTGCTGGGGAGGAGGGGGCATGGCCAGAGATAGAAGCAGACCCAACAAGGCAAGCAAGACAGCCGACTCCACTCTCGGCCAGTGTCCAGTCCGCATGGATGAGAGATGATACGTCCAAGGTGACTGAGGTGTCCGACACCTGCTCACCCAGTCGAGACAACGCGAAGCCTCTCCGTCCCAGTAGCTCAGTGCTAGCTGTTCTTGTTCTTAATAACTGACACATTTTATAATGGAAAGTAATACAAAGACTCAAAGTACCGTATTTTTCGGACTATAGGGTGCACCGTATTATAAGCTGCACTAGGGCTGGACGATATGGCCTTTTAATAATATCTCGATATTTTTAGGCCATGTCACGATACACGATTTATATCTCGATATTTTGCCTTAGCCTTGAATGAACACCTGATGCATATAATCACAGAAGTATGATGATTCTATGTGTCTACATTAAAACATTATTGTTTATACTGCATTAATATATGCTTATTTTAAACTTTCATGCAGAAAGGGAAATAACAACTAAGTCAATTTACCAAAACTGCATTTATTAAACAGTTAGGAAGCAGTGGCACAAACATTCATGTCAATTCAAAACAGAAAGTGCAAGATTGTCAGACATTTTTAAACAAGCTATGAGTGCTCTTTTGTGCATGATGTCACCAAGATGACATATCAAAACAACACCAAATTAATGTGCATCATCATCATCATCTTCCGCTTATCCGAGGTCGGGTCGCGGGGGCAACAGCCTAAGCAGGGAAACCCAGACTTCCCTCTCCCCAGCCACTTTGTCTAGCTCTTCCCGGGGGATCCCGAGGCGTTCCCAGGCCAGCCGGGAGACATAGTCTTCCCAACCTGTCCTGGGTCTTCCCCGTGGCCTCCTACCGGTTGGACGTGCCCTAAACACCTCCCTAGGGAGGCGTTCGGGTGGCATCCTGACCAGATGCCCGAACCACCTCATCTGGCTCCTCTCGATGTGAAGGAGCAGCGGCTTTACTTTGAGTCCCTCCCGGATGGCAGAGCTTCTCACCCTATCTCTAAGGGAGAGCCCCGCCACACGGCGGAGGAAACTCATTTCGGCTGCTTGTACCCGTGATCTTATCCTTTCGGTCATGACCCAAAGCTCATGACCATAGGTGAGGATGGGAACGTAGATCGACCGGTAAATTGAGAGCTTTGCCTTCCGGCTCAGCTCCTTCTTCACCACAACGGATCGGTACAACGTCCGCATTACAGAAGACGCCGCACCGATCCGCCTGTCGATCTCACGATCCACTCTTCCCTCACTCGTGAACAAGACTCCTAGGTACTTGAACTCCTCCACTTGGGGCAGGGTCTCCTCCCCAACCCGGAGATGGCACTCCACCCTTTTTTGGGCGAGAACCATGGAGTCGGACTTGGAGGTGCTGATTCTCATTCCGGTCGCTTCACACTCGGCTGCGAACCGATCCAGCGAGCGCTGAAGATCCCGGTCAGATGAAGCCATCAGGACCACATCATCTGCAAAAAGCAGAGACCTAATCCTGCGGTTACCAAACCGGAACCCCTCAACGCCTTGACTGCGCCTAGAAATTCTGTCCATAAAAGTTATGAACAGAATCGGTGACAAAGGACAGCCTTGGCGGAGTCCAACCCTCACTGGAAATGTGTTCGACTTACTGCCAGCAATGCGGACCAAGCTCTGACACTGATCGTACAGGGAACGGACCGCCACAATAAGACGGTCCGATACCCCATACTCTCTGAGCACTCCCCACAGGACTTCCCGAGGGACACGGTCGAATGCCTTCTCCAAGTCCACAAAGCACATGTAGACTGGTTGGGCAAACTCCCATGCACCCTCAAGAACCCTGCCGAGAGTATAGAATTAACGTGCACTTTTTGCTTTTTGTACGGACCGCCACTGCAATAGTTTAAAACAAATAAAGTGCACTTTTGTGCATAATGTCCCATAGTTCCATCCATCCATCTTCTTCCGCTTATCCGAGGTCGGGTCGCGGGGGCAACAGCCTAAGCAGGGAAACCCAGACTTCCCTTTCCCCAGCCACTTTGTCTAGCTCTTCCCGGGGGATCCCAGCCGGGAGACATAGTCTTCCCAACGTGTCCTGGGTCTTCCCCGTGGCCTCCTACCGGTTGGACGTGCCCTAAACACCTCCCTAGGGAGGCGTTCGGGTGTCATCCTGACCAGATGCCCGAACCACCTCATCTGGCTCCTCTCGATGTGAAGGAGCAGCGGCTTTACTTTGAGTTCCTCCCGGATGGCAGAGCTTCTCACCCTATCTCTAAGGGAGAGCCCCGCCACACGGCGGAGGAAACTCATTTCGGCCGCTTGTACCCGTGATCTTATCCTTTCGGTCATGACCCAAAGCTCATGACCATAGGTGAGGATGGGAACGTAAATCGACCGGTAAATTGAGAGCTTTGCCTTCCGGCTCAGCTCCTTCTTCACCACAACGGATCGGTACAACGTCCGCATTACCGAAGACGCCGCACCGATCCGCCTGTCGATCTCAATGTCCCATAAGATATTTCAAATACAAAATGAGCTGCATAATAGGAAATCAAATAGTGTATGTCCTTCACTATGTGGTAGGTTCCTGCGGACATTATCTCCTTCTGTTTTTGACTTTTTATTTCATAAGGTGTTGATGTGGAAAGGGTCGCTTCGGCATTTTGTTGGTGTGGAACCGAACGGAGATGTTGACAAGCGGAGTAAGCACTCATTATTCTCTAGCCGGTGACTTTTCAAATGATGCTACATTAGCAGTGGTGCTACTTTTTGTAGCAACGCTTTTTCCGCATAATTGTTCAACATCTTCCCGCTTGAAGCCAAACCACCGCCAGACGATAGACCCCGTGCTGTTTTTCTTCCTTCATTTGGTACCAAATTCGCACCTTCTTTCTCTCGTATTGCAACCCGCACCGCACCGTGAGCATCACAGCTAACATTACCATGTCGCCACCTGTCTGGTCCGCGGACAGGTGACGTTGCACACGTGACGTGTGTAAGACGGTGCGCTTGGTTTACGTCTCTGTGAGGAGAGACAAGAAAGAGTGGGAAACACATGAAGTCCAACGCTCGCAGCTAAAAGCAACTGCGTGACAACGTATACTCGAATATCACAATATAGTCATTTTCTATATTGCACAGAGACAAACCCGCGATATATCGAGTATATCGATATATCACCCAGCTCTAAGCTGCACTGTCAATGAACAGTGTATTTTTAAACACAAGGCGAATATAAGGGTGATATCATGATTTTTTTTTACCTACATTTAAAACCCTTCATTGGAATCTACATAACCTTGAATTGTGGTTCTTGGGTCAGCATTTTGCATTGATTATGTTTTATAGGCCGTTTTGTGACCTTCTCTTCAGGATGCGCCGTTTGGTGGGTGGGTCTTATTTAAGTGGCCCAATTTCAACAGCGTCTTTTACTCATCGTCTTTGTTGTAATGTCTAGCGCTTACATAGCGAGTCTGACAGATATAAGTTCGAACTATACGCTACTGTGTATTAGAGTTGGCAACAGCAGTGTATGACTGGCCCAAAAAAAGAGGATAGGGAAAAAAGAACGATCTATGTCTCCTAATAATTGCCATTTTGGGGTCCTTACACACACACACACACCGTAATAGTACTTGTATTTTGACTATGGTAGCCATAATGCTCCGACAATCCATCAAGCGGTGCGGCTTCGTAGTTTACCAGCGTCATAATTAAACTTTTGACAGATTTTTGAGCGTAATGTGTAATGTTCTATATTCTCACTGATACATCAAAGTTTTGGTCTTGCTAGAGTCATTTATTTAACAGGCTTCAACCTGCTTTTTACACGTATCTCTTATGTGTGACAGCTATCTACTGGTCACACTTACCATTACACCATGTACCAAATAAAATGGGTTTGAGGTCCGCCCAACCAGAAATAAATCACACGCAAGGCGCACTGGTTTATAAGGTACAGTGTCGATTTTTGAGAAAATTTAATAATTTTAGGTGCGTCCTTTAGTCCGAAAAATAAGGTAATCCAAAAGTCGAATCCAAGGCACATTTGCATGTGTTTTAAAAATGTGATCATCCTTCCACAAGTACTTCATGATAGCTGCCACCTTCCAAGAGAATGGAAATAATCTATAAAGTCAGGGGAATTGCGGTATGGATGTAATGATTATTGAGAGCAAAATTATTACTGTTATCAGAATGATCACAATATTGTTGAAAGTACTTATACACACACCAAAATCTTTTAACACAAGTTTTAATTAAAAAAATAGATAAGCTTACTCACTTTATACTTTCCTTGGCAGAAGAAACATTACGTATCGTCCCGGCTTCTCAAGGACCATCGTTATTTATTTTTTGTTTGATTTATAACTGTTTTAAAGTGTATTTTAATGATTTAGACCAGGTGTCTCAAACTCAATTCACCTGGGGGCTACTGAATGCAGAGTCTGGGTGAGGCTGGGCTGCAAGAAAAGATTTCTTAAAACATTTTTTGCATACTCCTCAGCATGTATAGTTGTATAATGAAGTTTCAAGTTGTATTCCTTGTGCACCGCAGCTTTCTCTGTGCAAATAAGATACGTCGGGGTGCCCCTGTGCTCAACAAAGAAATATTGCATCTCCCACTTTTCCTGCAATTGTCTTTGCTCATCACGAGCCTTCCTCTTCACTGCAGGCTTTGAAAAAGACATGTTTGGGGGTTGTGGAATATATTTGTACTTAGCCGACGCACGTGTGTGTCATTACGCTTTTCCTCCCTACAGCAACACGGCGGTCGGCGGATAACGAGCGCAAAAAAGTGACTGCTCCCGGAGTGTTATCCGGCGTCATATAGAAATATATGTAGTGTTCATGGTGTGAGGCAATGCAAATTAAACAATAAAGAACACAAATAACGGTTTGAATTGGTCCAGGTTATCGGGGACTGTGATTACTGACGGACAGGTGTCGCGGTGTGACTGCAGCCAGCCACGTAAGAAAACCCTCGTCTCCATGGCAACGTCTCTGTCGCTTTCACTCATTTGCCGCTTTTCCACTAACGCAGGGCTAGGCAACCCAGAATGTTGAAAGAGCCACGTAAGAAAACCCTCGTCTCCATGGCAACGTCTCTGTCGCTTTCACTCATTTGCCGCTTTTCCACTAACGCAGAGGTAGGCAACCCAGAACGTTGAAAGAGCCATTTTGGACCAAAATAACTCAACGCTGTCAAGCGCCATTCATATAAAACTCGCGGGCCGCACTAACATTAAACTTTCATATGAAGGTGGGGGCCGCAAAATAACGTCTCGCGGGCCGCGTGTCTGAGACCCCTGATTTAGACCAAACAGGTATTTGTATTGGGGAAATACAATAATGTCTCCTGTATTCATGTTAGCATTTAAGCTAGCTAGCGATTAGCGCCATAGCCTGCATCTCAATCAATCATGGCTATACGATAATCAAAAACGTTTTAATGGTAATCCGTAGGGGTGTAACGGTACACAAAAATTTCCGTTCGGTACAAACCTCGATTTAGAGGTCACGATTCGGTTCATTTTCGGTACAGTAAGAAATCAACAAAATATACATTTTTGGGTTATTTATTTACCAAATTTGTTAACAATGGCTTTATCCTTTTAACATTGGGAACACTATAATAATTCTGCCCACGTTAATCCACATTAAACTGCCTCAAGTTGTTGCTTTGATTAAATAAAATGAAAAAACCTTTTTTCTACATATAAAAAGTTTAACATTAAACAGTTTCAAAGGAAACTGTTTAATGTCAACTCATCATGCTTAATTTATTACAGCATTTGGGAAGCCTGTGGTTGACTTTTACTATGTAAATGTTGTATTTTTAATCAACATGTGATAGCAGGGACCCTGCTATTCAAAACTAGGCTACTACATTACTAATGATTCATGTAACTATAGCTGAAAAGTAGTACAATTGCAATAGGAGAGACTATTCATCGCTAAACACAGTGGAGTTCAATGAAATAACAGACAGGCAGGGCTTTGCTGCCCCTAAAACTTACACACACACACACACACACACACACACAGAAAAATGAGCTAACGTTACGCTAAAAGCTAATTAGCCTTCATCTCAAGCCTATACTGTGAGCGAGCTGAGCTGCAGTTTAAGTTTCTAGAAGGTCAACGGGCTCATAGTGATGTTTGTATTAGTTGTGACTGGGAAGTGTTTAGTATAATAGCTAGACGAATATCTGCTCGACGCTAAAGCATTGACTACATCGTTCTGAAGTCTGAATACGCACTGCTGATTGGCTGTTACATCGCTCTGAATACGCACTGCTGATTGGCTTTGTATGTAACCAATCAGATGGTTATGTGGGCAGGACAATGAGGCAGAAAGCAGAGCAGCTTGTGAAGACTTCTGCTTGTTCGGTACGCCCGCGTGCCGAACCGAAACCCCCGTACCGAAACGGTTCGATACACATACACGTACCGTTACACCCCTAGCTATACTAACAGTTTGAAAGTTTACCGTGGTTCATCGTTAATGGTAATCGTTAGACCCCTAAATTGCAGTAATGCAGAGTGATGGGACAAGCTAATGGGTCAAAGCACGGCCTGTTTCGGTGCAGCACGCTACGCCCTAAACCTCAAAATACTTGTATTGACATGATTATAAGGTGACCCTAATTTTTAAAAACCTGATGTTGGAAGGCAAAATTAAAGATCACCATTTTCCTAAATTAATCAACTATAGGTATGTTGTTAAAACCAATGACGCCTGTGTCTTGGAATTTTTTATCCCATTATGTGCGCATACATTGTTCTCACACACCACTAGTGTTTGTGTGTTGTCGGGATCACCAAAGGGAAATTCCACAGGTGCTCGCCCAGTGATTACCGGCACACGATCGTGAATTAAAGAGCGCCAAAAACAGTTCCTGCATTAATCCCTTGTTGTTGGAAAGATGTGGACTGATAGTAAACACTGTTCATGGACCCAATGAGTAAGGTGTCAGGACTTGGTGGCTAAAATTAGAACATTCTGCTTACCCTGGGAAGTTTCCATGTGTAAAGAGAATGGCCTTAGTTAAATTTAGTCACTAACACTATCAGACGGCAGTGTCCTACTTACTGCGCAGGGAATTGACAGAACTCCACAGGCGCATTGAACACTAGTGCTCCGTTCATATTACTGAAGGTAATCTAGAGTTTAATCTTCTGTGGATGAAGAAATAAAACTAAATCCTGAATGTGCCACTACTTTAGAACTGAAGCATAGAACATAACATGATAAAAAGTAGTAAATAAGGCTTAATAAATATAATGTAAGAAAAAAGTCATGTTGGGGTGTTTTTATCAATTTATTTGACGAAACAATTACGTTGCAATTGTCCTTTTAACAAGCAAAAAGTCAAGGGCGGTCATGGCATGTTCTTGCCGTCGATGCTGGTCAATTTTTAAATAAATAAATAAATGGGTTGTACTTGTATAGCGCTTTTCTACCTTCAAGGTACTCAAAGCGCTTTGACACTACTTCCACATTTACCCATTCACACACACATTCACACACTGATGGAGGGAGCTGCCATGCAAGGCGCCAACCAGCACCCATCAGGAGCAAGGGTGAAGTGTCTTGCTCAGGACACAACGGACGTGACGAGGTTGGTTCTAGGTGGGATTTGAACCAGTGACCCTCGGGTTGCGCACGGCCACTCTCCCCACTGCGCCACGCCGTCCCTTTTAGGGCAATTCTGGCAAGTAACAAGGGTTGCCGTGGTCAAATTTGAACCCTGTCTGTCTGTATGTATGTATGTATGTATGTGTACGTATATCTATATACATACTGTATGTATATGTTTGAATATACATTCATATATACGTATATTTACTTAACATGCAGTATATATACTTATATGTATTTGTATACATATATGTTTATGTAGTATGTATATTTTATATATATGTATATATATATATATATATTTATATATATATATATATAGGTGTACATATTAATGAGATGGATTTATAATTAATATAATGGAATATTAACATTGGAATTTGGATTACTACCATGTTTACTTCCATGACAACCTCAAAGTTTTTTTGACGATCTGAAATCTCCATCCATCCATCCATTTTCTACCCCTTGTCCCGGAAGGCGAGGTACACCCTGGACAAGTCGCCACCTCACCGCAGAATCTGAAATATCACGCAGCTAAAATGCGACAAACCTGGATAAGTGTGAAGATCGTGTTTTGCTTTTTCCATTTATGCTTTGTGGTAGATTTAAATGGTTTAAATTCATAATGTTTTATGGTGTATGGATGTTTATTATAATATCCACTGGTTGTGTTGTATTGTTGTGTGACCATGTCTGTTTGGTTTATTTTTTTTGCCCCATGACTCGGAAAGGTTGTCTGCATTGGGTCTTATGTACAATGGGGAAAAAAAAGTATTTAGTCAGCCACCGATTGTGCAAGTTTTCCCACTTAAAATGATGAC
This sequence comes from Nerophis ophidion, assembly GCF_033978795.1. Taxonomy (NCBI): domain Eukaryota; kingdom Metazoa; phylum Chordata; class Actinopteri; order Syngnathiformes; family Syngnathidae; genus Nerophis; species Nerophis ophidion. The sequence goes on from NC_084620.1 coordinate 64,158,756, forward strand.
AGAGGTCTGTAATTTTCATCATAGGTACACTTCAACTGTGAGAGACAGAATGTGGAAAAAAAAAAAAAACAGGAATTCACATTGTAGGATTTTTAAATAATTTATTTGTAAATTATGGTGGAAAATAAGTATTTGGTCACTTCAATCAAGGAAGATATCTGTCTCTCAAAGACCTGTAACTTCTTCTTTAAAAGCTCTTCTGTTTTCCACTCGTTGCCTGTATTAATGCAACCTGTTTGAACTCGTTATCTGTATAAAAGACACCTGTCCACAGCCTCAAACAGTCAGACTCCAAACTCCACTATGGCCAAGACCAAAGAGCTGTCAAAGGACACCAGGAAAATAATTGTAAACCTGCACCAGACTGGGAAGAGTGAATCTGCAATAGGCAAGCAGTTTGGTGTGACAAAATCAACTGTGGGAGCAATTATCAGAAAATGGAAGAGCTTTGAAGATGAAACGGGGCTGGGTCTTCCAGCATGACAATGATCCCAAACACGCATTTGAAAGTCCTGGAGTGGCCGACCCAGTCTGCAGACCTCAATCAACCCCATAGAAAATCTGTGGAGGGAGTTGAAAGTCTGTGTTGCTCGCCCGACAGCCCCAAAACATCACTGCTCTCGAGAAGATCGGCATAGAGGAATGGGCCAAAATACCAGCTACTGTGTGTGCAAACCTGGTAAAGACCTATAGTAATCGTTTGACCTCTGTTATTACCAACAAAGGTTATATTACAAAGTATTGAGTTGAATTTTTGTTATTGACCAAATACCTATTTGCCACCATAATTTACAAATAAATTGTTTAAAATTCCGACAATGTGGATTCTTGAATTTTTCTTTCACATTCTGTACCTCACAGTTGAAGTGTACCTATGATGAAAATTACAGACCTCTGTCATCATTTTAAGTGGGAGAACTTGCACAATCGGTGGCTGACTAAATACTTTTTTGCCCCATTGTAAATGTTGTGTTTTTCAGTACAAGTGGTCATGGACCTGAATTACTCATGTTGTCTGCAAGATGGCGACAAAAGAGTAGCATAGATTTTGATTTTTAAAATACGGTAGACGTAAATCACCCTACGGCCAAATTTCTTATTAAACTCATGACGCCTCACGGGCCAAATTGAAGACCCCCGCGTGCCCCTATGGGCCGTAGTGTGGACACCATTTCCTCATAGCCTCAATACAGTACAAATTTTACGGAAAAAGGTGGAAATGTTTTTCTGTTTGGCATTTATTTTCTAATAAATGCATATCAATCAACATTGAAATTACACTTTAAACATGTGGGCATTTATAAATATAATAAAAATATAAATCTATCATGCACTCTATGGCAGTGGCCTTGCAGAAACTATATTTGCGTATTTAAATTCCAAAGCACACCAAGAGGTGCAGATTTTATAAATTGTTATTAGTTACACCAGGGGTGTCAAACTCAAATACAGAGTGGGCCAAAATTCTAAACTGAACAAAGCCGCGGGCCAAAGTTGAACAACTTAACCTTTTAATAGGGACCTAAACAAGTTTTGCATTGAATATTGAACAAGCAAGGCTTATATAACTTTAAAGTGTCATGCAAAATCGAGTTTTGTTGGTAGCGGGGGTGTATATTGTAGCGTCCCGGAAGAGTTAGTGCTGGGTATTTGTTCTGTTGTGTTACGGTGCGGATGTTCTCCCGAAATGTGTCCGTCATTCTTGTTTGGTGTGGGGTCGCAGTGTGGTGTAACAGTGTTAAAGTTGTTTATACGGCCACCCTCAGTGTGACCTGCATGGCTGTTGACCAAGTATGCCTTGCATTCACTTGTGTGTGTGTAGAAGCCGCAGATATTACGTGAATGGGCCGGCACGCTGTTTGTATGGCGAAAAAGCGGACGTGAAGACAGGTTGTAGAGGATGATAAAAGCAGTACCTTTAAGGCACGTCCCAAATATAGTTGTCCGGGTGGAAATTCGGGAGAATGGTTGCCCCGGGAAGATTTTCGGGGGAGGCACTGAAATTCGGGATTCTCCTGGAAAAATCGGGAGGGTTGGCAAGTATGAGAATTAGCGTTGGATGCGGTGATACAGCGGCACTGCCACTGTATAATACCGGCGGGCCAGCTCTAATGTTAATTTATTATTGCCTCAAGGGCCAAATGAAATTACACGGTGGGCCAAATTTGGCCCACGGGCCAGAGTTTGACACCCATGAGTTACACGATTAGTTAAAAAATTAATTGAAGCAACAATATATGATTTGAGGCATTTTTTTCCAATTGCTTCAGCCTATCCCGAATGCAGCTGGGATAGGCTGCAGCACCCCCGCGACCCTGAGAGGGACAAGCGGTAGAAAATGTATGGATGGATGATTATTCGTTGAAGCCCAATATGAAATTATCCGATAGAAGTACAATATACAAGTTGTGAAAAAATTGTGTGTGAATACTGTAAGTGCGCGACCCGAACAGATTTTTTAACGTCACGTACCAAGTTATAGGACTCTAAGGTCTTACCATGAATTGATTAACGTGGACCCCTTATTCGGGTGTTACCATTTATTGGTCAATTGTACGGAATATATACTGTACTGTGCAATCTACTAATAAAAGTTTCAATCAATACACGTGCAAAAAGAGTTTGCATGCTAATGTTAGCAATATAACTGACAGTCATCATGTACCGAGTACTAAAAGTTATGTTTTTAAGGTGTATGGCTGCAAAATTGGCTAAAAAGCTTAGCATGTGTCATGTACCAAGTTATATGATTCTTAAAGTGTAAGCCGGTAAAATTTGCAAAAAAAAGGTGTAAAATTACCTTAAAAGGTTAGCATGTGTCGTGTACCAAGTTATGACTCTTAAAGTGTACGCCTGCAAAATTAGATTTAAAAAAGTGTGAAATTAGCTAAAGAAAAAGTTAGCATACTAATGTAAACTAACAGTTAGCAGGTGTGAAATACCAAGTTATATGACTCATAAAGGCCTACTGAAACCCACTACTACCGACAACACAGTTTATATATCAATGATGAAATTTTAACTTTGCAACACATACTAATACGGCCGGTTTAGTTTTCTAAATTACAATTTTAAATTTCCCGCGGAGTTTCTTGTTGAAAATGTTGCGTAATGATGACTCGTGTTTGTGACGTTATTGGTTGAGCGGACATTTTATCCCAGCACCACTTACGGCTAAAAGACGTCTCTTTTCATCGCATTATTACACAGTATTTTGGACATCTGTGTTGCTGAATCTTTTGCAATTTGTTCAATTAATAATGGAGACTATAAAGAAAAATGGTGTTCGTGGAAAGCGGTGGATTGCAGCTGCCTTTAGCAACCGAAACACAGCAGGTGTTTCTTTGTTTGTTGTGAAGCTTTAACGAACATGTTTCTCTACCACATGTCAACCAGCAAGTTTTTGGAGGAGAAAATTGTGATATTAAGTCGGCTCTTACCGGAGACTTGTGCGGAGTTAGCATCCTCCTGCAGCAGCTTTGATCTTGGGTCCTCCATTGGCTTCTCTCAGAGTCACTGGCGGTCACCGCAGCCCTCCGACTTTCAGGTATGACTTTATAATCTCACTAAAACACTATTAACACAATAAGCAGATAAGGGATTTTCCAGAATTATCCTAGTAAATGTGTCTAATAACATCTGAATCGCTTCCACTGCCGTCGCCTTTTTTGGGTTGTTTGTTTTTCTAGTGCTTCACTCTAACTTTCCTCATCCAAGAATCTTTCATCCTCGCTCAAATTAATGGGGAAATCGTCGCTTTCTCGGTCCGAATCGCTCTTCCTGCTGCTGGCTATGATTATAAACAATGTGAGGATGTGAGGAGCCCTACAACCCGTGACGACGCGCACATCGTCTGCTACTTCCGGTACAGGCAAGGCTTTTTTATTAGCGACCAAAAGTTGGGAACTTTATCGTCGATGTTCTCTACTAAATCCTTTCAGCAAAAATATGGCAATATCGCGAAATGATCAAGTATGAAACATAGAACGGACCTGCTATCCCCGTTTAAATAAGAAAATCTCATTTCAGTAAGCTTTCAAAGTGTATGCCTGCATAATTAGCTGAAAAAGTGCAAAATTAGCTAAAAAAATGTTGGGGGAAAAGTTAGTATGCTTGTCGCTCTCAGGATAGTTGACTATTTTCATGCATCAGCCCTAAATATATAAAATATCTGTGTTTTGGGGGAGATCACTATGTCACCATGCAACTCCCACCAATATGAAGTGAAAGTGACATTTATAGCATTTCCTTTTTTCCATTTCTCTCAGGCTCGAAGATTCCCCGCCGCAGCCTCCCCGAAAACAACAGTCGCCCTCTAATAATGGAACAGGTAAGACCTGAGGGGAGGATGGTGGGTGACAAGAATAGCCCAAGAATAGCCCAAGAGGGACAAAAAGGAAGTGACGGGAAGGCACTGCCATTAAGAGTACATTAGTGTACAATAGTCAGCTGGTAGTTCTAAAAATAAGAAAGGGGTGTTTCTCCCTGTCTTGTTGCTCAATGTCTATTTTTACCATTGATCTCCAGTGTGTGTGTGTGAAAAAGAAGCCTGTGAATTCGAAAATGAGTCACTTTGGGTCCGAAAACAGCTTAAAATCAGCTTTATACTCATACTTGCCAACCCTCACGATTTTCTCAGGAGACTCCCGAATTTCAGTGACGCTCCCAAAAATCTCCCGGGGCAACCATTCTCCCTGCCTTTAGCGTCCTCTCTCACCTGAAATATTCACCCTTTAATGTCCGCCTTTCCTCCTTATAAACCAGTGGTCCCCAATTTTTTTTTTAGCTGCGGACCGGTCAACGGTTGATAAATCAATCATCAATCAATCAATGTTTACTTATATAGCCCTAAATCACTGGTGTCTCAAAGGGCTGCACAAACCACCACGACATCCTCGATAGGCCCACATAAGGGCAAGGAAAACTCACACCCAGTGGGACATCGGTGACAATAATGACCCAGTGGGACGTCGGTGACAATGATGACTATGAGAACCTTAGAGAGGAGGAAAGCAATGGATGTCGAGCGGGTCCAACATGATACTGTGAAAGTTCAATCCACACTGGATCCAACACAGTCGCGAGAGTCCAGTCCAAAGCGGATCCAACACAGCAGCGAGAGTCCCGTTCACAGCAGAGCCAGCAGGAAACCATCCCAAGCGGAGGCGGATCAGCAGCGCAGAGATGTCCCCAGCCGATACACAGTAATAAATAAATAGTTTTCTTTTTTTCTTTCCCTTTGTCATGAAAAAGGGAGGTTATTTTTGGGTGGGTGCACTAATTGTAAGTGTATCTTGTGTTTTTTATGTTGTTTTAATAAAAAAACAAAAAAATATATATGTTTTTTTAAATTAAAAAATAATTTAAATTATTTGAAAATTATTCTGCGGCCCGGTACCAATCGACAGGGCCGCGGCCCGGTGGTTGGGGACCACTGCAATAAACAGCGTGCCGGCCCAGTCACATAATAATGTAGCATTGGATGGGTATAACAATGGTCTTTACTCGAAGATTTCAAGAAATGCTGACATGTTGTATGATCTCAAGCACAGACACACACACACACACACACACACACACACACACACACACACACACGCACGTGAATGCAAGGCATACTTAGTCAACAGCCATACATGTCATACTGACGGTGGCCGTATAAACAACTTTAACAGTGTTACAGATATGCGCCACTGTCAACCCACACCAAACAAGAATGACAAACATATTTCGGGAGAACATCTGCACCGTAACACAACAGAACAAATACTCATAACCCCTTGCAGCACTAACTCTTCCGGGACGCTACAATAACATCTCCGGCTTTTGGAGCTCAGTGCACAACTGCACACACGACAAGAAGGAGACGAAGCAGAAAAACGAAGAAGAGACATGGCGACGACGAGTAAGATGAAGAAATACGCTTGCAAGTTCCAAAATGATAAGAAAAAAGAATTTCATTTCATCCAGGACAACAACCCCCTCCCTCAACACGACTCCCCCCATCTCGTGAATTCTGAGGTCTCAAGGTTGGCAAGTATGTTTATACTGTCTTTTGTGTCTCAGATTCCACTGTTGTTTTTTAGCAGATAAGCCGCAGAAGGAGGTGTGGAGCTCGCGGCTGCAGAAGTGGCTATACGAGCGCTTCGGCGTTTACATCGAAGACTTCCGCTTCCAGCCGGAAGAGAGCACGGTGGAGGCCGAGGAACCACTAAGTGCTAAAAGGTGGGAAGGAGCTACTGTGGAGTATCTCCTATCAAGCATCGATCTTTTTGTTCCCGCAGACCACTATCTCATTTATGGTCACTGACATCAGTCTAATCGTGCATTGTTTGTGTTTGTCTCCTCACACAGGCTGACCGAGAACATGAGGCGACTCAGTAAGTACTCACGATAGGGTTTGTGTGTGTAGACATTAAAGTCCATTTGAAATATCATTTCAACTAATATTCGTTTTAATCGGGTATGTCGTCTCACGGAATCTGATTGATCTCAGGCTTTTTTCAATTCAACGAGGTTCTGTCGCGTAGGCATATCGGATGTCACTCCTAGCAGAGTGCGCAATTAGTTGTAGTTGGTTGGTGCCTGGATGAGTTGTGGTTGGTTTAAAAACGGGGAGTAAACAGACCAGAGTTTGGTTTTGTATTCGGAATGAAGACCAAAGTATGGCTAAAGTACAGACTAGTTGAAAGCTGCTGGAGTAAGGCTATTTTGCTTCATACCAATCCAATCCACTCTATTTATATAGCACAGGGGTAGGGAACCTATGGCTCTAGAGCCAGATGTCGATCTTTTGATGACTGCATCTGGCTCTCGGATAAATCTGAGATGACATTGCTTGACACGATAATTCCACTTGTAATCACAGTGTTAAATATAATGTTCAAAATATAAAACACTCATGCAGTTTTAATCCATCCATCCGTTTTTCTACCACACCTGTTCAAGAATTTGCGTTAATGGTAAGAAGTTATTTATTTATTAATGGTTAGTGTGGGGCTTGCCCTCCTGGGGGTTCTTCAGACCACCAAGCACCGACATGAGAGCCTGTTTCAGGGTTACAATATTGTTTTATTTTTATATAAGTCTCTCAGTTGCTTTCCAGCAATTGTCTTTTTCTATTTCGTTCTCGCTCGCGCTCTGGCTCCAGCTCCAACCCCGTCTCTCCTCCTGGCTGCTGCTTATAACAGAGCGACAGGTGATTATATAACAAGTCCCATGTGGGCCATCTAAGCACCCGTAGCTGATTTCGAGGCCGATCCTGGCAACACCCCGCTTCGCTGCAGGCCACGCCCCCTCCACAGTTAGCTTCAGAATAACAATATTACAAAGAATAAGAGACCTATTATACTCCAGAAATGTTAATCTTACTTAAAAATGCACGTGTTAAGTTGTGGTCAGTGTTAAAAAATATTATATGGCTCTTACGGAAATACATTTACAAATATTTGGCTTCTTGGCTCTCTCGGCCAAAAAGGTTCCCGACCCCTGATATAGCACATTTAAACTACAAAAATGTTTCCAAAGTGCTGCACAACAATACTCAAAACAATATTCAAATATTATCTTTAGCTCCACCAATGACTGAATAAAAACAAAAAAATAAATAAATATTAAAACAATATAAAAATAAATATGATTAAAAACGATATTAAAGGGTAAAACCAATTAAAACAGTAAATAGAATTTAAAAAATTTAAAAACAAAGAGCGGTATAGCTTGGTTGGTAAAGTGGCCGTGCCAACAACTTGACGGTTCCAGGTTCGATCCCCGCTTACACCATCCTAGTCTTTGCCGTTGTGTCTTTGGGCAAGACACTTTACCCACCTGCTCCCAGTGCCACCCACACTGGTTTAAATGTAACTTAGATATTGGGTTTCACTATGTAAAAGCGCTTTGAGTCACTGGAGAAAAGCGCAATATAAATATAATTCACTTCACTTCACAAAGAGGACAACAGAGGACCACACAACTCACATAGTGTTAAAAGGCAAAGAATAAAAGTGGGTCTTAAGACGATACTTAAAACACTCCACTGTGGGAGCAGTTTGAACATGGAGGGGCAGAGTGTTCCAGAGCTTAGGGCCGACTACCCTGTCTTCCCCGGTTTTAAGTCTGGTCTCGGGCACCACGAGCTGGAGCTGGCTCTCGGACCTCAGAGCGCGCGCAGGAGTGTAAATTTGGATGAGGTCCGAGATATATTGAGTTGCCAGTCCATGTAAAGATTTAAAAACAAACAGCAATGTTTTAAAATCAATTCTAAAATAAACAGGGAGCCAGTGCAAACTCTGAAGAATTGGGGTTGTATGCTGGCGTTTCCTGGCCCCTTTTTAAAAGTTGTGTTGCCGCGTTCTGGACGGGAGAGAGCTTTTTGGCTATTGCCAGCATAAAGTGCAGTAGTCCAGGCGACTACTGCATGCACGACTTGTTCAAAAAGGTTAAAAGATAAAAACGGTTTTACCTTTTGCTAAAAGACAAAGATGATAAAAGCACGATTTTAAAACGCCAGTGACTTTGTTTGTCAAGTTTAAAATCGCTGTCTATAGTGATGCCAAGGTTGGTGACTTTGGGACGCACATCATTTTGCAATGGTTCCAAGTCAGTGAGGGTCGGACCAAAATCGAAAATTTCCGTTTTTCCCTCATCCGTTATTAAAAGATTCTGGGCTAACCAAGCCTTGATGTCGCATAGACAGTTGAGAAGGGGTGTCAGGGGGCTGTGGCCTTTTGAAATCGGCATATAAATTTGGCAGTCATCTGCATAAAAGTGATAAGACACTCGATGACTCTTAAAAATCTCTCCAAGAGGAAGGAGATATAGCGCAAACAGAATGGGGATACCCACATTCTGGCTACCTTTTTGGTAGAAGCTTTTAGCATGCTCATACTTTTACGCTTTCTTTTAGGGCTGTCAGAATTAACAGGTTAACTCATGTGATTAATCACAAATAATATCACATTAAAGGCCTACTGAAACCCACTACTACCGACCACGCAGTCTGATAGTTTATATATTAATGATGAAATATTAACATTGCAACACATGCCAATACGGCCTTTTTAGTTTACTAAATTGCAATTTTAAATGTCCAGGGAGTTTCGTCTCAAACGTTGTGTAACAGAGGTGGGTAGAGTAGCCAGGAATTGTACTCAAGTATGAGTACTGTTACTTTAGAGATTTATTACTCAAGTAAAAGTAAGGAGTAGTCACCCAAATATTTACTTGAGTAAAAGTAAAAAGTATGTTGTGAAAAAAGTACTGAGTAACTGATGAGTAACCTGTTTGTTAAATGATTACGGCAACAAATAATGCATAAAAACATAAAAATAGATAAGAGCAAATTCAGAGCCAGGAATATCTCTTAAGCAACTAAAACAATAATATATATTAAATAATAGTACATTAAAATAAAAATAATTAAGGCACATTGAGCCACAATAACTTAACAGCACCATAGGCTCAGTAGGCATTCAATGATTGATTGATTGATTGAAACTTTTATTATTAGATTGCACAGTACAGTACATATTCCGTACAATTGACCACTAGATGGTAACACCCCAATAAGTTTTTCAACGTTAATCAATTACTTAGTAAATGACCAAGTCGAGGTGATCTACCTCATATATACATACACACACATATCATATATATGTACATAAATTTATATATACAGTATATAATTTATATTTATTTATTTTGCCGTTTTTGTTGCCATTTTAAACGTGTTTTAATGAATATACATGCATGTTTAACATATATTTTCCTATCTTTCATGAAGACAAGAATATAAGTTGGTGTACTACCTGATTCTGATGACTTGCATTGTAGTTTTGAAAACGTCCACGTTTTCAAATGGAGGAGAAAAAAAAGTTCCTCCTTTCTGTCTAATACCACATGAAATTTGTTGTTTTTTTAACATCTTATTTGTCCAGCTTCCATATTCGTTTTTATAAACTTTACAAGAAATACATTGACGGCAAACTCCGTAGCTTGCTAGCTTGTTTGCGCTGGCTTTCGGAGACTCTTATTTTGTCGACGCAGGTGCGATGGAGCGGCACTTTTATTGTGAAGACAGGAACCGTGCGATCAGTCTTTAGGCTTTTGACGGGAAGTACAGTTGAAATTAAAAGTATTTTTTTCCTTTAAACTTTTGATTGATTGATTGAAACTTTTATTATTAGATCGCACAGTACAGTACATATTTCGTACAATCGACCACTAAATGGTAGCACCCCAATAAGTTTGTCCACATGTTTAAGTCGGGTTTTACGTATCACGGTCATGTGACCGCCTGGCTCTGTTTGATTGGTCCAACGTCACCTGTGACTGCATCTGATTGGTGAAACGCAGGCATGCGTAGATCCTATGTTGAAAAACCAAAACAAACATTAATAGACCGATAAAAAAAGTAGCGAGTATCGAGCTGAATGTCGATAAATGGAGCGGAGTAAAAGTAGCGTTCCTTCTCTATAAATATACTGAAGTATAAGTAAAAGTATGTTGCATAAAAACTACTCTTAGAAGTACAATTGATCCCAAAAGTTACTCAAGTAGATGTAACGGAGTAAATGTAGCGCGTTACTGCCCACCTCTGCGTGTAATGATGACGTGTACGCAAGACGTCACGGGTTTTTAGGAAGTATGAGCGCTACGCACACACAGCTAAATGTCGTCTGTTTTAACGGCATAATTACACAGTATTTTGGAGAAGTGTGTTGCTGAATGTTTTGCAATTTGTTCAATTAATATTGGAGAAGTCAAAGTAGCAAGATGGAGTTGGGAAGCTTTAGCCTTTAGCCACACAAACACACGGTGATTCCTTGTTTAAAATTCACGGAGTTGAAACTTTACTATGGATCACAGCGGACATGGATCCCGACCACTTGTCAACCAGCAGGTTTCGGTGAGAAAATTGTGGTTAAAAAGTCGCTTCTTACCGGAGATCAGCTGAGCTTGCGCCGCCCATACAGCTGCCGTCGACTTCCCCAAACACTGCGCATCAACACCCGGCCGTGGACGTACACTTCCGACTATCAGGTACTGTTAAACTCACTAAAACACTAGCAACACAAAAGAAAGATAAGGGATTTCCCAGAATTATCCTAGTAAATGTCTCTCAAAACATATGAATCCGTCTCAATGCAACGCGATTGCAATCGCGTTTTTTTTCCTTTTTTTTTTTCTAGTCCGTCGCTATCAATATCCTCAAACACAAATTTTTCATCCTCGCTCAAATTAATGGGGAAGTTGTCGTTTTCTTGGTCCGAATAGCTCTTTTTGTTGGAGGCTCCCATTAAAAACAATGTGAATATGTGAGGAGCCATCAACGGGCGACGTCATCGTCTGCGACTTCCGGTAGAGGCAAGGCTTTTCTCCAGTTGCGAACTTTATCGTGGATGTTCTCTACTAAATCCTTTCAGCCAAAATATGGCAATATCGCGAAATGATCAAGTATAACACATAGAATGGACCTGCTATCCTCGTTTAAATAAGAAAATCTCATTTCAGTAGGTCTTTAAGCATGTACGGCGTGGCACGGTTGGGAGAGTGGCCGTGCCAGCAACCTGAGGGTTCCTGATTCGACCACCACCTTCTACCAACCTCGTCATGCCCGTTGTGTCCTTGAGCAAGACACTTCACCCTTGCTCCTGATGGGTCATGGTTAGGACCTTGCATGGCAGTTCCCGCCATCAGTGTGTGAACGGATGAATGTGGAAATATCGTCAAAGCACTTTGAGTACCTTAAAGGGGAACATTATCACAATTTCAAAAGGGTAAAAAACAATAAAAATCAGTTCCCAGTGGCTCCTTGTATTTTTTGAATTTGTTTTCAAAATTTTACCGGTCTCGGAATATCCCTAAATAAAGCTTTAAAGTGCCTTATTTTCGCTATCTTCGAAACCACTATCCATTTCCCTGTGACGTCACACAGTGCTGCCAATGTAAACAAACAATGGGAATACCACAGTGACATTAGCTCGGATTCAAACTCGGATTTCAGCGACTTAAGCGATTCAACAGATTACGCATATTACGCATATATACGGCGTGGCGCAGTGGGAGAGTGGCCGTGCGCAACCCGAGGGTCACTGGTTCAAATCCCACCTAGAACCAACCTCGTCACGTCCGTTGTGTCCTGAGCAAGACACTTCACCCTTGCTCCTGATGGGTGCTGGTTGGCGCCTTGCATGGCAGCTCCCTCCATCAGTGTGTGAATGTGTGTGTGAATGGGTAAATGTGGAAGTAGTGTCAAAGCGCTTTGAGTACCTTGAAGGTAGAAAAGCGCTATACAAGTACAACCCATTTATCATTTATTTATTATATATTGAAACAGATGGTTGGAGTATGAAAGTATTGAAGAAGAAACTGAAGCTATTGAACCAATAGCTATTGACGCTATTCATAGCCATAGCATGGCCGAATAGCTGCGTTAACATCGCCGGTAAAATGTGCGGACCAAACGATCAGGACTTTCGCATCTTCGATTAGCGTAGCATGTTAGCATAGATTAGCTGGCAGTCAACTTCAACAAAACTCACCTTTGTGATTTCGTTGACTATCGTTGCAAATGCATCTGCAGGTTATCCATACATCTCTGTGCAATGTCTGCTTTAGCATCGCCGGTAAAATGTGGAGACACTCCAGCACATTCAATGGGGGTCTGGCGGCAGATTTCTTGCCAGTGGTGCAACTTGAATCCCTCCCTGTTAGTGTTGTTACACCCTCCGACAACACACCGTCGAGGCATGATGTCTCCAAGGTTCCAAAAAAACGTAAAATAACAGAGCTGAGACCCGGTGTTTGTAATGTGTTGAAAATGAAAATGGCGGGTGTGTTACCTCGGCGACGTCACATTCTGACGTCATCGCCTCCAGCGCGATTAACAGAAAGCCGTTTAATTCGCCAAAATTCACCCATTTAGTGTTCGGAAATCGGTTAAAAAATATATATGGTCTTTTTTCTGCACCATCAAGGTATATATTGACGCTTACATAGGTCTGGTGATAATGTTCCCCTTTAAAGGTAGAAAAGCGCTATACATGTATAACTCATTTACTATTTAAACACTTAGATTAACCATGCAATTTACTTTGACCATACAGGCTTTTTTACCTTAACCGCTATACCAGTAATTCTCAAACCAAGGATACATACTCGTGCGCCATCTAATGGTACGGCAAAGATTTACTTGACTAAACTACAGTGTTTTATTTTCCTTTATTCAAACTTTGTAATGTTACACTGGCCAAAAGTATTTAAAAAAAAAACGCTGCCTTGTGTTTAATGAATACTTAGGACTATTACGCTACTATATTTAAATGACGGTCATTATGGTGGTACTTGGAAAGACAAGTGTTTTCTGAGGTGGTAGTCGCCACTGCACTATACGGTCGGTCAGTGATCAGATCATTGCATACGTCAGTACAAAAATGAGTGAGGAGAGTCCGACTGGTGTGCTCACCAGCAAGTTTCACTCCAAAACACAGCCTGAATCAGAATCAGAATCAGAATAGTTATTATTGCCGTTGTTTGAAAACGGGTTCACAAACTAGGAATTTTTCTTGGTGCAATCGTGCAACATAAAACACACATAACACAGAATAGGTAATAAAAAAGAGCTGTAACTGAGCTATCAGATGTTGTTATTGTTCATGTGCCTGATGGCCGAGGAAAGTACTTTAGATAAAATTATTACCAAGTTTTGCGCATTCATAATGACATGAATTCAAGTAAAACATATGAAAACGTTCCCAAATGACATTCTGACAATAAAAATACTAGGGTCTTTCCTTTAGCAAATTATTTTCAATATGAAAGCAAAAAAGTCACCCGTGAGTAATCATGATTAATCTGAATTCTAAAATTTTAATTATCTGATTGAAAAAAAAAAAATCTTAAATTCACAACCCTATTTTTTTATATTGTTTTTTTTAAAATGTTATGTTATTAATATATTAATATTAAAAATGTTCACTGAAATAAAAATAGTATTTTGCTATTTTACCTCTGTTTTCAATATTTTTTCCGTTGTTCCTTTTATTTTATGTATTTGAATTAGGGCAATAATGTACCCTCATTGAACTTTTTTTTTAATTATTCTGTTTTAGGAGAAAAAAGTGCTTCCTTGATAAAATTTAAAAAAATATCCATGCTTGGCACTCAGTATCAAGGGTTGGAATTGGGGGTTAAATCACCAAAAAGGATTCCCGGGCGCGGCCACCGCTGCTGCCCACTGCTCCCCTCACCTCCCAGGGGTTGAACAAGGGGATGGGTCAAATGCAGAGGACAAAAATCACCACACCTAGTGTGTGTGACAATCTTTGTTTTTTTAATTAATTTAATTAATTAATTTGATATTTCTAAATAATTGCCCATGATGGAAATGAGCTATTTAGCTATAATCTGGTGCAGAACATATCTGTCTTTGAGCTTTATGTTTCTGTGCATTGTCCCTTCAAATATAGACTAAACTAAACTGTTCAGGTCTTCAAGTAGCGTGTCTTCGACCATGTTAAATAGGCCTCCTTCTCTTTCAGAACGAGGAGCCAGGCCTGTTACCAACTTCTTAAGGAACCTCTCCGCCTTATCCAATTGGCACTCTGTGTACACCTCAGCGATTGCCTTCATTGTGAGTATTACTGTGATCACACATACCACACTGCTGCATCATATTGAAACACCTTTTGCTATTTGGTTGTTATTTTTTACTGCTAATCGTCAAAAGCGCCACAAAAATAACAAGTGCAGAAGTAGTAGTAGATAGAAGTGCTAGTATGACTAGCAACCGTGTCTGTAAGCTGCCGTTCCATTTTAACAATAGATAAACTACAGTGGGGTCTGCATCTGATATCGGATATTAGTTTAATATCAGAAAAAATATATATTCCTCAGATTATATAATATAAAACCTCCAAAATAAGCACTCTGATTCATGCAATTTTTTTGTATTTTAATATGGTAGACTAAAAAGGCTACAAAGCGCTTGCAGCTACACAACAGCTAAGAACACAATAGCAAAACAAGCTATACATAGTGTCCTTACTGCAGTCTAAAAACGCACATTTCTTAATAAAAACAAGTATCAAATGATTAAAATTGCATATTATTTACACATACAACATTTTAAAACGTATTAGAAAGTATACAGTATCAAACGTGTCCGCATCTTTTAAACTTGCTGCATCATGAGCTTAACCTAATTAATTATTTTGGACACGAGGTGTCGCCAACAAAAAAGAATTACCACGACACTTCAACTTAAAGGCAGTAAAAAGATCTATTCCAAATGGTTATGAATAAATATGTGGATATACCGTTGAGTCATTTTACTTGATCAAGCCTTTTCTAACATTAAACACTACAGAATAGAAAAAGTGTTTGATTCTTGTATCGGATCATTGTCAGTATCGGATAATACTCAAAGTTCCAATATTCAATACAAACTATTTTTTTGTTGTTTTTGCAGATTTATATGAACGCTGCTTGGCACGGCTGGGCCATTCCAATGCTCCTCTTCCTAGCCATCCTGCGCTTGTCCTTGAATTACCTCATCGCCAGGTAATCAGTCACCTGAAGCACATTAACTTGTGAAATATGTAAAAGAATAATATTCTAATATTGTTTGACATGATGGTATTCTTCAGAGGTTGGAGGATCCAGTGGAGCATTGTGCCTGAGGTCTCTGAGCCCATGGTAAGTAAGCGCAGCAGCGTTCAACTTTGGAAACATGTTTTTTTACCGAAAAAATCAGTTGATACTTTTATTTTGTTGCATTTGATTGTGTTTTAGTGTGAAAATGTTTTGTTTGTGGTATTTTTCTTTTTTTCCTACGTACTTTTTTCAACAATGGATTTAATACTCAACCAAGAATTGTTAAAACATTTTATTTTTGTAGCTTGAACAATTGAACAAAATTTAAGCCGTCATATTTTTTATTTACCGAAAATCTCCCGGGACAACCATTCTCCCGAATTTCTCCCGATTTCCAGCCGGATCTGATCTGTCGTCACGTCCGCTTTCCCTCCATATAAACAGCGTGCCAGCCCAGTCACGTTATAACATCTATGGCTTTTAGAGAGTGCGCAACTGCACACACAACAAGAAGGAGACTATTATATATGTTTCCGTTATCCATAGGTTTATCTATAACCCATCAAGTAGGCAGGCACGGAGCTATTTCTCAGCGTGTTTATTTCAGCCGGCACGTTAATACACTGGCACACAACATCTGGAATCCCATCATGCATTGCTTCAAAACTACGGCATGTAGTAATGCCCAAAAAAAAGATAGTGACAGAAAATGAGAACAGGGATGGACAATTCAACCCTAAACTCACTCCTTTCCTGCAAAATTAAATGTCACAGATGCTGCCCATACCTATGCTCCTTCAAACTTCAAAGGCTGTGCTACTGTGGGGCGGCATAGCTCGGTTGGTAGAGCGGCCGTGCCAGCAACTTGAGGGTTGCAGGTTCCATTCCCGCTTACAAGCCAACCTAGTCCCTGCCGTTGTGTGCTTGGGCAAGACACTTTACCCACCTGCTCCCAGTGCCACCCACACTGGTTTAAATGTAACTTAGATATTGGGTTTCCCTATGTAAAGCGCTTTGAGTCACTAGAGAAAAGCGCTATATAAATAGAATTCACTTCACTTCACTTCATTTGTAAGAAAATATAATATTGAGATTATTAGTACTACCTGTTAAATGTCATATTTTTAATTGGATTTTAGCCATTACATTTGTATTTAATATATTATTTTGTATTCAGATATTTTGGAAAATTACTATTTTCTGTCCTTTTTTTTATTGTTTAATATGTGGAATTTGAATGTGTTTTTTTATTTACTCATGTGAAATTACAGTATTAAGTACAATTGTACAAAGTATTTGCTAGGGAAAAATTTTAATGAAATTTATACAAAAAATGCTATAAATACTTAAATGCTGAAAAACAACCATTCTCCCTCTTATAAGTTTTAGTTCAATATTTAAAATGTTTATTACCTAGGATGTAGAATTAATTCTAATTTAAAAAAAATATTCAAAAATATTATATAGACATTCATATGAAATAGACAACATTAAAAAAACAAAAAACATTAAATGTGGTAAAATGTACAACATTTTAGCCATTTTATTTGTATTTATTTAGCCATTTAGTATTCAATAGCTTCTCCTGTACACAGTCATGATGGGGGAAAAAATCATGTTCAATATTCATTTTGTGTTATTTATTTTTATTTCTTCTCATGTAAACATGTGAAACATCTGAAGTAGAAATTAAAATATAGACTAATGTTAAAAAAAATGGCGATTATTACTTATTGAAAGTCATTTAAAAAAATAGCTATTACATTTGTATTTAATGCCAATCTGTATTTCTGTATCAAGTCATGTTGAAAACCCGCTAATAAAACTCAAATAGTTATTTAGTTTTTGTTTGGTATTTATAATTTTCACTTTCTACTATGTGGAATTAATTCAAATACAAAAATAAAATTTAATTTAATTAATATAAAATAAGCAAAAATAATATATTATAAAATAATTAAATGTGGTAAAAAAATGTTTTTAAATTGTAAGCCATTCCATTTTTATTCCAAAAAAATATGTAGAAATAATCATTATTATTACTCATTATTTTTTATTATATTTTAGCCATTCAGAATTCAATAGTTTTTCCTGTACACGGTCATGATGAAAAATAACATAAAAAAAATTGGTTATTATTTATTTAGTTTAATTTATCATTTTTATTTAATTTTCTAACTTGTCAAAATCTGATATAGAAATAAAATATAGACGTTAATGACAAAAGGTTGATTGATTATTATTCTTATTATAAGTAATTTAAAAAAGATTTTAATGAATACTTTTGTATTTAATGCCTATTTATGTCTGCAACAAGTCATGTTGAAAAACGATTTAACCTCTTAGAATATTTAGTTTTACTTGGGTATTTATTGTTTAAATTTTCTAATTATTATTCATCTAATTATTATTTTCAAATACAAAATCATATTATTTTTAATTTATTTAGAATAGATGAAAGTTGATATTAAAAAAAACATTGGATGTGGTCAAGATTATTTATTAAATTTTAACCAGTACCTTTTAATTATGAAAAAAATTAAATTGTAGAAATTATAATTATTATTCCACATTGAATGATGTAATGATTTGCAAATCAAAATTTAATTTTCTATTTAGTATTCAGTATATTTTTCTTCTTCTATTGTTGTAACTCCCGTTTGCGCTCTGCAGGACCCTCCAAAGGAAGACCTGACTGTGTCCGAGAAATTTCAGCTCGTACTTGACGTCGCACAAAAAGCGCAGGTGCAACTTAGCTCTGAAAAAAACAACAACAAAAAACACTCTTAACTTGACTAATAGCTGTTGATGCAACACTTTTGTCTTCATACAGAACCTCTTCGGCAAGATGTCAGATGTTTTAGAGAAGATAAAAAAGTAAGAACATTTTTGTTCAAGGAGGTTTGAATATTTTTGTTGATGGCTTGGTATTTTTCTGTGGCAGCCTCTTCATGTGGGTGCAGCCGGAGAGCACCCGGAAACTGTACATCTGCCTGTGGGTGGCTTTCATCACCTCCTGCGTCCTGCCGTACAAACTGATGGGCTTCATGATCGGTACACACACAACTTAAGTCCTCTGTCGTGCTTTCAATAATCAGTAATCAGTTCATGCAGGCCCAGCTAATATTGCATATCTAATATTATTCTCATATCGTCCTCTGTAGGCCTGTATGCCGGCATCAAGTTCTTCATCATAGACTTCATCTTCAAGAGCTGCCCGAAGTTGCGCGACAAGTACGACACCCCTCGCATTGTGTGGAACAGCCTCCCGACAGACCCCCAGCTCAAAGAGCGGACCAACGCCACTGTGTCACGGCGGGTAAGAGCCTCGTCCGCCGCGTTTCTCTCGCGCTTTCTCACACAGAGAAACGGCTTAGTCGCGCAAAATATGCCTAATGCAGGATTATTTCTACTGTCGCTAATGCAAAAAGCTGACATTTAATCAGGTGCGTACCTGTTACAAGGCTTTGTAGTTGCATCACAATCCGTCTGCGAGGAGGTCCGCCCCAGCATTGACTTGCAAAATACATGAAGGAAGGAAATCTCTTAATATTACTGTAGTATTTTAAACGGCTCTCCATTCAGTAACTATATCACGTGACTCCACGACAGCGGAATACAATAGGCATCGAGTAAATCTGGAATCCATACAATTGTATTCTTTTTTTTTTACGATATGTATTGATTTTTTTTTAAATATTGATTTTAGTCTTTTAAAAAATTGTCTATTAAATATTTTTAATAATTTGTATTTGAATTAATTGTACATGGTAGGAAATAAAAAAAAAAAAAATTACTCAACAATATATATAAGAGGTTAAATAGTTGTTTTTTAACATACAGTAACTAGATGCAGACAAATAGATATGCATTAAATACAAATATGATAGCTAAAATATATAGGTTTTATTAATGTTATTAATTTTTGTATTAATTGCTATTTATTTTGTTTTAGTCTATTACATTTGAATATGTATATCAGATTTTTACAAGTTAAGAAAAGAAAGAAATGAAAATGGAAAAATAAGTTTTAAAAGTAAATATAAAAAAAGGTATTGAATATTAAGCCGGAAGGCAAAGCTCTCAATTTACCGGTCGATCTACGTTCCCATCCTCACCTATGGTCATGAGCCTTGGGTCATGACCGAAAGGATAAGATCACGGGTACAAGCGGCCGAAATGAGTTTCCTCCGCCGGGTGGCGGGGCTCTCCCTTAGAGATAGGGTGAGAAGCTCTGCCATCCGGGAGGAACTCAAAGTAAAGCCGCTGCTCCTCCACATCGAGAGGAGCCAGATGAGGTGGTTCGGGCATCTGGTCAGGATGCCACCCGAACGCCTCCCTAGGGAGGTGTTTAGGGCACGTCCAACCGGTAGGAGGCAACGGGGAAGACCCAGGACACATTGGGAAGACTATGTCTCCCGACTGGCCTGGGAACGCCTCGGGATCCCCCAGGAAGAGCTAGACGAAGTGGCTGGGGAGAGGGAAGTCTGGGCTTCCCTGCTTAGGCTGCTGCCCCCGCGACCCGACCTCGGATAAGCGGAAGATGATGAATGGATGGTATTGAATATTAAGTGTAAGTAATAGTCATTAATTATTTCTACATAATTTTCCAAAAATTAAAAATGTAATGGCAGAAATGTTACTAAATTATTTTGACCACATTTTTTTAATAATTGATTTTTGTGTTTTATATGAATGTCTATCAAAATGTTTATACAAAAATGAAAATAATGAATACTTAACTAAAACTTTAGGAATATTAGAAGCGAAAAAGCAGTTGCTTTGCCCGTGTGACAGAATTTGACATTGAATACAAATGTGATGACTAAAATCTACTTTTAAAGTATTAACCTACATCCATTCATCCATCCATTTCCCTTTGGGGTCGCGGAGGGGCGCTGGAGTTTATATCAGCTGCTAACATTTTTGTATCAATTGTATTCAAATATATTTATAATTATGTAACATATTTTTACAATATTATTGAGTACTTACATTTTACATAGCAGGAAACAAATTAATTCAAATTCAACAAAATTAACTCTAAACATAAAATAATACAGTATAATCTTAACTGTATACAGAAGAACGTATTGAATACAAAAGTGATGGCTCAACTGTAATTAAAAATAATCCATCCATTTTCTACCGCTTATTCCCTTTCGGGGGCGCTGGCGCCTATCTCAGCTAATAATCGTGACATTTAATCAGTATTAATAAAATGTTCCATGTTACATTTTTATAAATAAAAATTTAATGGCTAGAATTTAATTTAATCGTTTATCTACTAAAATAAAACATTTTAACAATTTTCGATCAAATATAAATCCATTATTTAAAAAGTGTATGTGTGGCCGGGTGTATCTCACAAACTATAATAATAATAATAATAATAATAATAATAGGGCAGCTGTGGCTACAGATGTAGCTTACCACCACCAGGTGTGAATGAATGATGGGTTCCAACTTCTCTGTGTGCGCTCTGAGTATCTCACAATAGAAAAGCGCAATATAAATCTAATCCATTATTATTATTATTATTATCTCACAAACTAAACCTTTTCACATCATAACTCTCTTACCAACTGCGACAAAATAAAAGTATAGACTTATTTTTAAGTAAAAAACATGTTTCCAAAGTTGCTGTATAATATTTGTATGAAGTTAAATTTCTGTTTCAATCCATTTGCCAACAAATGAATCTGGTTTGAATACATGAAAACGTTTTCCATGACAATCATTGCAAGAACTCCAGTGCTGCTCACTACTGCCCCGTGTGGCAGAGTGATGAACGCATCTATCGTCACTGCCATCCATAATGCATCAAAGGCGCCCCACTTCATGCTGAGACCTGGACATCAGAGAATGTGTGTGCGTGCGTGTTTGCTGTGGCATCAGTCACAGGTATCCTCTGTTCTTTCTTCCTCTCAGCTCTCTGCAACAGAGAAGGTAGGGCCTTTGGTGTGTCTCCCTCTGGTTCCTCTACTGTGCCTGAGTGTGGCACCTACTGTCGCCATGTCAATAAGACAATGGATCAAACCGTCTTCAAGCGTGAAGCTTGCATCCATTCTCTTAGAGGCTTTTTGAAGACCAGCGGCCCGTAGTGTCACGCTATATTAGGTCCTTCCTTTGTGCCCCTCTATTGTTGACGTCTGTTCCTACAACCAACTAGACAATAGTTGGAGAGTTTCACTCGTGTCAGGTCCGTTGCTGCCGTCTCTCATTGTTTTGTTTTCTTTTTTTCCTTTTGTAGGTGCAACCGGTGGCTTCCCGAGGCAGCCTGGCGGCCGTGCCGTGCGGCGTGAACCGAGAAGAGGAAACGGGGCGCTCCCACAGCACCAAGAAAGGAGCCTTCCATGAGATCTTTAACCTACCGGAGCTGGAGCGCCCTCTCGCTGGTAAATACATGCATGCATGCAGTATGCAACAGAGTATCTCATTTTAATGTTTATTTTGTGTTGTCAGAGTGTGACCGCCCTCTAGTGGATATATTGATAAATGCAATATGCAACAAAATATCTTCGTTTGATGCCCTCCGGGTACTCCGGCTTCCTTCCACTTCCAAAGACATGCACCTGAAAATAGGTTGATTGGCAACACTTAATTGGACCTAGTGTTTGGATGTGAGTGTGAATTTTGTCTGTCTATCTGTGTTGGCCCTGCGATGAGATGGTGACTTGTCCAGGGTGTACGCCGCCTTCCGCCCGATTGTAGTTGAGATAGGCTCCTGCGCTCCCCCGCGACCCTGAAGGGAATAAGCAGTAGAAAAATGGATGGATGTTTATTTACTTTATTTTGGGGCGGTTTAGCTCAGTTGGTAGAGTGGCCGTGCCAGCAACTTGAGGGTTGCAGGTTCAATTCCCGCTTCTGCCAACCTAGTCACTGCCGTTGTGTCCTTGGGCAAGACGCTTTACCCACCTGCTTCCAGTGCCACCCACACTGGTTTGATTGTAACTTAGATATTGGGTTTCACTATGTAAAGTGCTTTGAGTCACTAGAGAAAAAGTGCTATATAAATATAATTCACTTCACAATTCACTTCACTTATTTTTGTGTTGTCGGTGTGAGCACCCTCAAGCACAGGGGTAGGGAACCTATGGCTCTAGAGCCAGATGTGGCTCTTTTGATGACTGCATCTGGCTCTCAGATAAATCTTAGCTGACATTGCTTAACATGATAAGTAATGAATAATTCCGCTGGCAATCACAGTGTCAAAAATAACGTTCAAAATATAAAACATTCTCATGTCTTTTAATCCATCCTTCCGGTTTCTACCGCACCTGTTCAAGAAGTCGCATTAATGGTAAGAAGTATTTTATTTATTGTTGGTTAGCTTCAGAATAACAATGTTATGAAAAAGAACTACAGACTTATTATACTCTAAAAATGTTGGTCATACTTAAAAATGCACTCATTTAGTTGTATTCAGTCTTAAAAAAAAGTATCATATGGCTCGCACGGAAATACTTTTGAAAATATTTGGCTTGTATGGCTCTCTTAGCCAAAAAGGTTCCCGACCCCTGCTCTAGCAGGTAAATTAATACATGCGATATGCAACAAAATATCTTATTTTGATGTTTATTTTGTGTTGTCAGAGTGTAACCGCCCTTTAGTGGGTATATACATACATGCAATATGCAACAAAATATCTTAATTTGATGTTTACTTACTTTATTTTTGTGTTGTCAGTGTGAGCAGCCTCTAGCAGGTAAATACATACATGCAATATGCAACAAAAAATCGTATTTTTATGTTTATTTTGTTTTATCAGTGTGTGACCGCCCTCTAGTAGGTATATACATACATGCAATAAGCAGCAAAATACCTTATTTTGATGTTTATTTTGTGTTGTCAGAATGTAACCGCCCTCTAGTAGGTACATACATACATGCAATATGCAACAAAACACCTTATTTTGATGTTTATTTTGTGTTGTCAGAGTTTGACCGCCCTTTAATAGGTATATACATACATGCAATATGCAACAAAATATCTTATTTTGATGTTTATTTTGTGTTGTCAGTGTTTGGCCGCCCTCTAGTAGGTATATACATACATGCAATATGCAACAAAATATCTTATTTTGATGTTTATTATGTGTTATCAGTGTTTGGCCGCCCTCTAGTAGGTATATACATACTTGCAATATGCAACAAAATACCTTATTTTGATGTTTATTTTGTGTTGTCAGTGTTTGGCCGCCCTCTAGTAGGTATATACATACATGCAATATGCAACAAAATACCTTATTTTGATGTTTATTTTGTGTTGTCAGTGTTTGGCCGCCCTCTAGTAGGTATATACATACATGCAATATGCAACAAAATATCTTATTTTGATGTTTATTATGTGTTGTCAGTGTTTGGCCGCCCTCTAGTGGGTATATACATACATGCAATATGCAACAAAATATCTTATTTTGATGTTTATTTTGTGTTGTCAGTGTTTGGCCGCCCTCTAGTGGGTATATACATACTTGCAATATGCAACAAAATACCTTATTTTGATGTTTATTTTGTGTTGTCAGTGTTTGGCCGCCCTCTAGTTGGTATATACATACATGCAATATGCAACAAAATATCTTATTTTGATGTTTATTTTGTGTTGTCAGTGTTTGGCCGCCCTCTAGTAGGTATATACATACATGCAATATGCAACAAAATATCTTATTTTGATGTTTATTATGTGTTATCAGTGTTTGGCCGCCCTCTAGTAGGTATATACATACTTGCAATATGCAACAAAATACCTTATTTTGATGTTTATTTTGTGTTGTCAGTGTTTGGCCGCCCTCTAGTAGGTATATACATACATGCAATATGCAACAAAATATCTTATTTTGATGTTTATTATGTGTTGTCAGTGTTTGGCCGCCCTCTAGTGGGTATATACATACATGCAATATGCAACAAAATATCTTATTTTGATGTTTATTTTGTGTTGTCAGTGTGTGACCGCCCTCTAGTAGGTATATACATACATGCAATATGCAACAAAATATCTTATTTTGATGTTTATTATGTGTTGTCAGTGTTTGGCCGCCCTCTAGTGGGTATATACATACTTGCAATATGCAACAAAATACCTTATTTTGATGTTTATTTTGTGTTGTCAGTGTTTGGCCGCCCTCTAGTAGGTATATACATACATGCAATATGCAACAAAATATCTTATTTTGATGTTTATTATGTGTTATCAGTGTTTGGCCGCCCTCTAGTAGGTATATACATACTTGCAATATGCAACAAAATACCTTATTTTGATGTTTATTTTGTGTTGTCAGTTTTTGGCCGCCCTCTAGTAGGTATATACATACATGCAATATGCAACAAAATATCTTATTTTGATGTTTATTATGTGTTGTCAGTGTTTGGCCGCCCTCTAGTGGGTATATACATACATGCAATATGCAACAAAATATCTTATTTTGATGTTTATTTTGTGTTGTCAGTGTTTGGCCGCCCTCTAGTAGGTATATACATACATGCAATATGCAACAAAATATCTTATTTTGATGTTTATTATGTGTTGTCAGTGTTTGGCCGCCCTCTAGTAGGTATATACATACATGCAATATGCAACAAAATATCTTATTTTGATGTTTATTTTGTGTTGTCAGTGTTTGGCCGCCCTCTAGTAGGTATATACATACATGCAATATGCAACAAAATATCTTATTTTGATGTTTATTATGTGTTATCAGTGTTTGGCCGCCCTCTAGTAGGTATATACATACTTGCAATATGCAACAAAATACCTTATTTTGATGTTTATTTTGTGTTGTCAGTGTTTGGCCGCCCTCTAGTAGGTATATACATACATGCAATATGCAACAAAATATCTTATTTTGATGTTTATTATGTGTTGTCAGTGTTTGGCCGCCCTCTAGTGGGTATATACATACATGCAATATGCAACAAAATATCTTATTTTGATGTTTATTTTGTGTTGTCAGTGTTTGGCCGCCCTCTAGTGGGTATATACATACTTGCAATATGCAACAAAATACCTTATTTTGATGTTTATTTTGTGTTGTCAGTGTTTGGCCGCCCTCTAGTTGGTATATACATACATGCAATATGCAACAAAATATCTTATTTTGATGTTTATTTTGTGTTGTCAGTGTTTGGCCGCCCTCTAGTAGGTATATACATACATGCAATATGCAACAAAATATCTTATTTTGATGTTTATTATGTGTTATCAGTGTTTGGCCGCCCTCTAGTAGGTATATACATACTTGCAATATGCAACAAAATACCTTATTTTGATGTTTATTTTGTGTTGTCAGTGTTTGGCCGCCCTCTAGTAGGTATATACATACATGCAATATGCAACAAAATATCTTATTTTGATGTTTATTATGTGTTGTCAGTGTTTGGCCGCCCTCTAGTGGGTATATACATACATGCAATATGCAACAAAATATCTTATTTTGATGTTTATTTTGTGTTGTCAGTGTGTGACCGCCCTCTAGTAGGTATATACATACATGCAATATGCAACAAAATATCTTATTTTGATGTTTATTATGTGTTGTCAGTGTTTGGCCGCCCTCTAGTGGGTATATACATACTTGCAATATGCAACAAAATACCTTATTTTGATGTTTATTTTGTGTTGTCAGTGTTTGGCCGCCCTCTAGTAGGTATATACATACATGCAATATGCAACAAAATATCTTATTTTGATGTTTATTATGTGTTATCAGTGTTTGGCCGCCCTCTAGTAGGTATATACATACTTGCAATATGCAACAAAATACCTTATTTTGATGTTTATTTTGTGTTGTCAGTTTTTGGCCGCCCTCTAGTAGGTATATACATACATGCAATATGCAACAAAATATCTTATTTTGATGTTTATTATGTGTTGTCAGTGTTTGGCCGCCCTCTAGTGGGTATATACATACATGCAATATGCAACAAAATATCTTATTTTGATGTTTATTTTGTGTTGTCAGTGTTTGGCCGCCCTCTAGTAGGTATATACATACATGCAATATGCAACAAAATATCTTATTTTGATGTTTATTATGTGTTGTCAGTGTTTGGCCGCCCTCTAGTAGGTATATACATACATGCAATATGCAACAAAATATCTTATTTTGATGTTTAGTTTGTGTTGTCAGTGTTTGGCCGCCCTCTAGTAGGTATATACATACATGCAATATGCAACAAAATATCTTATTTTGATGTTTATTATGTGTTGTCAGTGTTTGGCCGCCCTCTAGTGGGTATATACATACTTGCAATATGCAACAAAATACCTTATTTTGATGTTTATTTTGTGTTGTCAGTGTTTGGCCGCCCTCTAGTAGGTATATACATACATGCAATATGCAACAAAATATCTTATTTTGATGTTTATTTTGTGTTGTCAGTGTGTGACCGCCCTCTAGTAGGTATATACATACATGCAATATGCAACAAAATATCTTATTTTGATGTTTATTTTGTGTTGTCAGTGTGTGACCGCCCTCTAGTAGGTATATACATACATGCAATATGCAACAAAATACCTTATTTTGATGTTTATTTTGTGTTGTCAGTGTTTGGCCGCCCTCTAGTAGGTATATACATGTATACTTGCAATATGCAACAAAATACCTTATTTTGATGTTTATTTTGTGTTGTCAGTGTTTGGCCGCCCTCTAGTAGGTATATACATACATGCAATATGCAACAAAATATCTTATTTTGATGTTTATTTTGTGTTGTCAGTGTGTGACCGCCCTCTAGTAGGTATATACATACATGCAATATGCAACAAAATATCTTATTTTGATGTTTATTTTGTGTTGTCAGTGTGTGACCGCCCTCTAGTAGGTATATACATACTTGCAATATGCAACAAAATACCTTATTTTGATGTTTATTTTGTGTTGTCAGTGTTTGGCCGCCCTCTAGTAGGTATATACATACATGCAATATGCAACAAAATATCTTATTTTGATGTTTATTTTGTGTTGTCAGTGTGTGACCGCCCTCTAGTAGGTATATACATACATGCAATATGCAACAAAATATCTTATTTTGATGTTTATTTTGTGTTGTCAGTGTGTGACCGCCCTCTAGTAGGTATATACATACATGCAATATGCAACAAAATACCTTATTTTGATGTTTATTTTGTGTTGTCAGAGTGTAACCGCCCTCTAGTAGGTATATACATACATGCAATATGCAACAAAATACCTTATTTTGATGTTTATTTTGTGTTGTCAGAATGTAACCGCCCTCTAGTAGGTATATACATACATGCAATATGCAACAAAATATCTTATTTTGATGTTTATTTTGTGTTGTCAGAGTGTGACCGCCCTCTAGTAGGTATATACATACATGCAATATGCAACAAAATATCTTATTTTGATGTTTATTTTGTGTTGTCAGTGTGTGACCGCCCTCTAGTAGGTATTATACATACATGCAATAAGCAACAAAATACCTTATTTTGATGTTTATTTTGTGTTTTAAGAATGTGACCACCCTCTAGTAGGTATATACATACATGCAATAAGCAACAAAATACCTTATTTTGATGTTTATTTTGTGTTGTCAGAGTGTGACCGCCCTCTAGTAGGTATATACATACATGCAATATGCAACAAAATATATTATTTTGATGTTTATTTTGTGTTGTCAGTGTTTGGCCGCCCTCTAGTAGGTATATACATACATGCAATATGCAACAAAATATCTTATTTTGATGTTTATTATGTGTTGTCAGTGTTTGGCCACCCTCTAGTAGGTATATACATACTTGCAATATGCAACAAAATATCTTATTTTGATGTTTATTTTGTGTTGTCAGTGTGTGACCGCCCTCTAGTAGGTATATACATACATGCAATATGCAACAAAATACCTTATTTTGATGTTTATTTTGTGTTGTCAGAGTTTGACCGCCCTTTAATAGGTATATACATACATGCAATATGCAACAAAATATCTTATTTTGATGTTTATTTTGTGTTGTCAGTGTTTGGCCGCCCTCTAGTAGGTATATACATACATGCAATATGCAACAAAATACCTTATTTTGATGTTTATTTTGTGTTGTCAGAATGTAACCGCCCTCTAGTAGGTATATACATACATCAATCAATCAATCAATGTTTATTTATATAGCCCCAAATCACAAATGTCTCAAAGGACTGCACAAATCATTACGACTACAACATCCTCGGAAGAACCCACAAAAGGGCAAGGAAAACTCACACCCAGTGGGCAGGGAGAATTCACATTCAGTGGGACGCCAGCGACAATGCTGACTATGAGAAACCTTGGAGAGGACCTCAGATGTGGGCAACCCCCCCCCTCTAGGGGACCGAAAGCAATGGATGTCGAGCGGGTCTAACATGATACTGTGAAAGTTCAATCCATAGTGGCTCCAAGACAGCAGTGAGAGTCCCGTCCACAGGAAACCATCTCAAGCGGATCAGCAGTGTAGAGATGTCCCCAACCGATACAGGCGAGCGGTCCATCCTGGGTCCCGACGAGCGGTCCATCCTGGGTCTCGACTCTGGACAGTCAGTACTTCATCCATGGTCATCGGACCGGACCCCCTCCACAAGGGAGGGGGGGACATAGGAGAAAGAAAAGAAGCGGCAGATCAACTGGTCTAAAAAGGAGGTCTATTTAAAGGCTAGAGTATACAGATGAGTTTTAAGATGAGACTTAAATGCTTCTACTGAGGTAGCATCTCGAACTGTTACCGGGAGGGCATTCCAGAGTACTGGAGCCCGAACGGAAAACGCTCTATAGCCCGCAGACTTTTTTTGAGCTCTAGGAATCACTAATAAGCCGGAGTCTTTTGAACGCAGATTTCTTGCCGGGACATACGGTACAATACAATCGGCAAGATAGGCTGGAGCTAGACCGTGTAGTATTTTATACGTAAGTAGTAAAACCTTAAAGTCACATCTTAAGTGCACAGGAAGCCAGTGCAGGTGAGCCAGTACAGGCGTAATATGATCAAACTTTCTTGTTCTTGTCAAAAGTCTAGCAGCCGCATTTTGTACCAACTGTAATCTTTTAATGCTAGACATTGGGAGACCCGAAAATAATACGTTACAGTAATCGAGACGAGACGTAACAAACGCATGGATAATGATCTCGGCGTCTTTAGTGGACAAAATGGAGCGAATTTTAGCGATATTACGGAGATGAAAGAAGGCCGTTTTAGTAACGCTTTTAATGTGTGACTCAAAGGAGAGAGTTGGGTCGAAGATAATACCCAGATTTTTTACAGAGTCACCTTGTTTTATTATTTGGTTGTCAAATGTTAAAGTTGTATTATTAAAAAGAGGTCGGTGTCTAGCAGGACCGATAATCAGCATTTCCGTTTTTTTGGCATTAAGTTGCAAAAAGTTAGCGGACATCCATTGTTTAATTTCATTAAGACACGCTTCCAACTGACTACAGTCCGGCGTGTTGGTCAGCTTTAGGGGCATGTAGAGTTGGGTGTCATCAGCATAACAGTGAAAGCTAATACCGTATTTGCGTATGACGTCACCTAGCGGCAGCATGTAGATGCTGAAGAGTACAGGGCCAAGGACCGAACCCTGGGGAACTCCACACGTTACCTTAACATAGTCCGAGGTCACACTGTTATAGGAGACGCACTGCATCCTATCAGTAAGATAAGAGTTAAACCATGACAGGGCTGAGTCTGAAATACCAATTCGTATTTTGATACGCTCTAATAAAATATTATGATCGACGGTATCGAAAGCAGCGCTAAGATCGAGGAGCAGCAACATAGATGACGCATCAGAGTCCATCGTTAGCAATAGATCATTAGTCAGTTTTGCGAGGGCTGTCTCAGTCGAGTGATTTGCCCTGAAACCGGATTGAAAGGTTTCACATAGATTGTTAAACGCTAAGTGCTCATTTAGCTGCTCTGCAACATGCAATATGCAACAAAATATCTTATTTTGATGTTTATTTTGTGTTGTCAGAGTGTGACCGCCCTCTAGTAGGTATATACATACATGCAATATGCAACAAAATATCTTATTTTGATGTTTATTTTGTGTTGTCAGTGTGTGACCGCCCTCTAGTAGGTATATACATACATGCAATAAGCAACAAAATACCTTATTTTGATGTTTATTTTGTGTTTTAAGAATGTGACCACCCTCTAGTAGGTATATACATACATGCAATAAGCAACAAAATACCTTATTTTGATGTTTATTTTGTGTTGTCAGAGTGTGACCGCCCTCTAGTAGGTATATACATACATGCAATATGCAACAAAATATCTTATTTTGATGTTTATTTTGTGTTGTCAGTGTTTGGCCGCCCTCTAGTAGGTATATACATACATGCAATATGCAACAAAATATCTTATTTTGATGTTTATTATGTGTTGTCAGTGTTTGGCCGCCCTCTAGTGGGTATATACATACATGCAATATGCAACAAAATATCTTATTTTGATGTTTATTTTGTGTTGTCAGTGTTTGGCCGCCCTCTAGTAGGTATATACATACATGCAATATGCAACAAAATATCTTATTTTGATGTTTATTTTGTGTTGTCAGAGTGTAACCGCCCTTTAGTCGGTATATACATACATGCAATATGCAACAAAATATCTTAATTTGATGTTTACTTACTTTATTTTTGTGTTGTCAGTGTGAGCAGCCTCTAGCAGGTAAATACATACATGCAATATGCAACAAAATATCTTATTTTGATGTTTATTTTGTGTTGTCAGTGTGTGACCGCCCTCTAGTAGGTATTATACATACATGCAATAAGCAACAAAATACCTTATTTTGATGTTTATTTTGTGTTTTAAGAATGTGACCACCCTCTAGTAGGTATATACATACATGCAATAAGCAACAAAATACCTTATTTTGATGTTTATTTTGTGTTGTCAGAGTGTGACCGCCCTCTAGTAGGTATATACATACATGCAATATGCAACAAAATATCTTATTTTGATGTTTATTTTGCGTTGTCAGTGTTTGGCCGCCCTCTAGTAGGTATATACATACATGCAATATGCAACAAAATATCTTATTTTGATGTTTATTATGTGTTGTCAGTGTTTGGCCGCCCTCTAGTAGGTATATACATACATGCAATATGCAACAAAATATCTTATTTTGATGTTTATTTTGTGTTGTCAGTGTTTGGCCGCCCTCTAGTAGGTATATACATACATGCAATATGCAACAAAATATCTTATTTTGATGTTTATTTTGTGTTGTCAGTGTGTGACCGCCCTCTAGTAGGTATATACATACATGCAATATGCAACAATATATCTTATTTTGATGTTTATTATGTGTTGTCAGTGTTTGGCCGCCCTCTAGTAGGTATATTCATACTTGCAATATGCAACAAAATATCTTATTTTGATGTTTATTTTGTGTTGACAGAGTGTGACCGCCCTCTAGTGGGTATATACATACATGCAATATGCAACAAAATATCTTATTTTGATGTTTATTTTGTGTTGACAGAGTGTGACCGCCCTCTAGTGGGTATATACATACATGCAAAATATCTTATTTTGATCTAATAATAATGGATTAGAGTTTGTATCACGCTTTTCTATTATTAGATACTCAAAGCTCTCACAGAGAAGTGGGAACTCATCATTCATTCACACCTGGTGGTGGTAAGCTACATGTGTAGCCACAGCTGCCCTGGGGTAGACTGACTGACTGTCAATGTAAGCGTTCTTTAGTGGGTAAATGCATACATGCGATATGCAAGAAAATATCTTGTTTTGATATTTGTTTACTTTATTTGTGTGGTCACTGTTAGCGCCCACTAGTGGAAAATAAATTCATACATGCGATATGCAAGAAAATATCTTATTTAGATGTTTGTTTACTTTATTTGTGTGGTCACTGTTAGCGCCCTCTAGTGGAAAATAAATTCATACATGCGATATGCAAAAAATATCTTATTTTGATGTTTGTTTACTTTATTTGTGTGGTCACTGTTAACGCCTTCTAGTGGAATATAAATTCATACAAGCAATGCAACAAAGTTACTCATTTTGATCTTTACTTACTTACTGTCTTTTCCGGACTATCCGGTATATAAGACGCACCCACTATGTTTTAGAAGAAGAAAATATTTTTCCATATGTAAGCCACAGATATATACGTTGTTCAATGTTTTATTTACTCAAAAATATCTTATAAATGTTTATTGACATACTTAAATTGTTTCCAAATGGTGTCTGTTAAACGGCTGATCAAACAAAACGGAAGACGCCAAACACAACGCCAAAATTCACCCATTTAGGTTTCGGAAATCAGTTAAAAAAATATATGGTCTTTTTTCTGCAACATCAAGGTATATATCAAAATCAGAATCAGAAAAGTTTTTATTGCCATTGTTTGAGGAAGGGTTAGCAAACTAGGAATATTGACGCTTACATAGGTCTGGTGATAATGTTCCCCTTTAAGAAATTAGGCATGAAATTACATTTTTAACCATAGTAACTTAAATAACGCCTTTTTACGAACTTTTATGCATTTTGATTTAAATCCCCTTTTATGAACTTCACTTATTCTGTTTTTAGAGACATAAAAGAAATGATAATAATTATTAGTAGCAACAGTTACATAATCAATTAACCGTTTTCTATATCGCACAGAGACAACCCCGCGATATATCGAGTATATCCATATATCGCCCAGCCCTAGGTGCAAGTGTTTTGAATCAAGAGCTCTATCACAGAACAAATTCAGCCCTGAGGTACTACATGCAATATAAAAAAAAAATGTTTTTAATGTATATTTGGTGGCTTTTGTGTTGTCAGTGTGTGAGAACGGCTGGAGGTGCTGCCTCATAAACCGAGACCGGAAGATGCCCACAGACTACATCAGGAACGGAATGCTTTACGTCACTGAGAAGTAAGTGGAACATCCCTCGAAGGAAATGTTTTAGTGTTGCCGAGGAGATGTTTGTGAACGTAACTCTCTCTCTTTCTTTCTGTCTTTCTCTCCTGTCCTTCAGTTATTTGTGTTTCGAGAGCTCTAGCTCCAGGTCGGGCTCCTCCAAGAAGAATAAAGTCATCAAGCTGCTTGACATCACTGACATACAAAAGGTGGCAAAATATAACCTGTAAATCAGGGGTGTCCAAGTGCGGCCCGCAGCTAATCGTTTACCGGCCCGCCACACATTCTGCAAAAATTGCATAATTGATAGTACTGCAAAAATTAAAAAAAACATTTAATACAAGTGGAATGAGGTGAAATCTAATAAGGAAAAAGTGGCAATGTTGACACAAAGCTGCCATGTAGGCAGTTTTTTTTTCCTTTTGTCTTTATTTTCTTTTTTCTTCCATTGCTCAAAAAAAAAGGACTAAAAAATTTGTGTTGTAATGAATTATTACTTAAAAATTATCACTTTAAAATGTTTTATGTGGAAAAAATATTGCATATGTTGTGTGGTTGCCATATAAAAACATCAAAGTTTTGAAAAAAGAGCATAAAACAAACAAAATAATTGTTCAAACTTAAAATCGACAGATATATCGGAAGTTGATCTTGAAATTTAAGTGTTAAAAGTTAAAAAAAATAATAATAATAAAAATGTATCACTTTATGAGTGGGGAACCTTTCGGATCTCAAATATATTTAGTAGGATTTTATTAAAATTTTCACTGTTATTACTCAAAACTATTAAATAATTAAAATCAATGGTGTCCTGCATTATTGATCTTTGAAGGCTTTAATTGCTAAATAAAGAAACTCTCCTGAAAGAATCAATAAAGTTCTATCTATCTATCTATCTATCTATCTATCTATCTATCTATCTATCTATCTATCTATCTATCTAAAAATGTGTCACTTTATGAGTGGGGAACCTTTTGGATCTCAAATATATTTAGTAGGATTTTATTTAAATTTTCCACTGTGATTACTCAAAACTATTAAATAATTAAAATCAATGGTGTCCTGCATTATTGATCTTTGAGGGCTTTAATTGCTAAATAAAGGAACTCTCCTGAAAGAATCAATAAAGTTCTATCCATCTATCTATCCATCTATCTATCTATCTATCTATCTATCTATCTATCTGTCTATCTATCTCTCTAAATACTGCATATTTCAGTTTTACTATAAAAAACAAAGTTGTCTTTGGCAGAAAAGGCATAACCTCAAGTTGATATAGAGATTTACTTTAAGCATTAAATAAAAGATAATAATAATAGTTTGATTTATTTTTAACATTTTAGTGACTGAGACCCTCTATGCTCCCCAGGAGCCCTAAGGATTAAAAAAAAATATCTATATATTTTTTTATGGTTTGAAAATGAAAAATATCAAAATTTTTCCGTGTGCGGCCCTCTGTGGAAAAAGTTTGGACACCCCTGCTGTAAATATTGCATTATGCGACGAAACAACCAACTTTTCATGTCTTTTCATTCGCAGTACAAGGTGCTGTCTGTCCTACCAGGAAGTGGAATGGGGATCTCCATAGCAACACCTTCCACTCAGAAGGTACAAAGAAACCCGTTTTTCTGTCTCTTTTCCCCACAGCTTCAGCAGTGTCGAAGAAGAATTAAAATTAAGGATAGCAAAAGTAAGATTCGAATGATTCAAATCATCAAACAAGAATTAATTATTCATCATAAATAGAGAAGAGAAAAAAAATAGAACGAGAGAATAAATGAAATGGACAAAGCATTCAGTATTTTTAGTATACCTAAGGAAATTGTTTAATTTTTACTCATTATAAATATTTGAAATGTTTTACAAAGTCATTATTATCATTATTGATTTTCTTTCTTTCTTTACTACTTTGAAATGGGAATTTTTATTACTAATTATTGAATGATAACGATATAGTTGGTACTCTGTAACAACTATATCACTTACAGCAGGGGTCTCAAACTCTATTTACCTGGGGGCCACTGGATGCAGAGGCTGGGCCCCAAGAAAATCTTTCTTAAAAAATATATTTTTAAATGTCTATTTTTATTTTCTACACAAAATAAAATCAAAATATAAATGAACAAAATGAGAATTAAGTAAACAAATCGGTCATAAGTAATAGCAATGTGTGAGGCAATGTAAATTAAACAATAAAACAAAAGAACAACAATTTGAATTGGTCCAGGTTATCGGGGACGGTTATTACTGACGGACAGGGGTCGCGGTGTGACTGCAGCCGGGCACGTAAGAAAACCCACGTCTCCATGGCAACGTCTCTGTCACTTTCACTCATTTGCCGCTTATCCACTAATGCAGGGGTAGGCAACCCAGAACATTGAAGGAGCCATTTTGAACTTAAATAACCTTTACCATGAATTGATTAACGTGGACCCCGACTTAAACAAGTTGAAAAACTTATTCGGGTGTTACCATTTAGTGGTCAATTGTATGGAATATGTACTGTACTGTGCAATCTACTAATAAAAGTATCAATCAATCAATCAATCAAACGCTGTCAAGTGCCATTCATATAAAACTCGCGGGCCGCAGTAACATTAAACTGTCATATTAAGGTGGGGGCCGCAAAATAACGTCTCACGTGCCGCAATTGGCCCGCGGGCCGCGTGTCTGAGACCCCTGACTTACAGGAAATAAATGAGTAGAATTATACCTATTTGCCCAAAGGGGGGGGGAATATTTGGAGAAATAAAATAGACTTTGTATATAATTTGGATGTATAGATAAGTTACTGTATATAAACGGAAATTACTCGTCGGCTCTTACCGGAGACTTGAGTGGATTACGCGACCTCATCCTGCAGCTCAAAAAGGCAGCTGTGATCTTGGCTCCTCGGCTTCTCTCAGAGACACTGGCGTTCACCGCAGCCATCCGACTTTCAGGTATGACTTTATAATCTCACTAAAATACTATTAACACAATAAGCAGATAGGGGATTTTCCAGAATTATCCTCGTAAATGTGTCTAATTACATCTGAAACGCTCCCGCTGCCGCCGCCTGTAGCTGTCGCCTTTTTTTTTTTTTTTTTAACTGCTTCACTCTAACTTTCCTTATCCAAAAATCTTTCATCCTCGCTCAAATTAATAGGGAAATCGTCGCTTTCTCGGTCCGAATTTCTCTTACTGCTGGTGGCTCACATTATAAACAATGTTCAGATGTGAGGGGCCCTCACACCGGCGACGTCACGCGCACATCGTCTGCTACTTCCGGTACAGGCAAGGCTTTTTTATTGGCGACCAAAAGTTGCGAACTTTTTCATCGATGTTCTCTACTAAATCCTTTCAGCAAAAATATGGCAATATCGCGAAATGATCAAGTATGACACATAGAATGGACCTGCTATCCCCGTTTAAATCAGAAAATCTCATTTCAATAGGCCTTTAAGATGGTACTTTTTTCCCAAAAAAGAAGAAAAGACGATGAATTTGTATTTCGGGTAGAGTACATCATTATTAGGTCAGAGCTTTTCTTTCTGTCTCTCACGCACAGTTATAATGCTAGTGTGAAGGAAAAAATACAATATTTGTGTTTAAATATATAATCTGTAACTCCCTCCAAATAGCACAGACACAACGGCTTTCTTGAACTGATTTATTTGAAGGCTTCCTTTCCCTTCAATTTCGACGTGAAAAATGTAATAAAATAAAGCACACTACAAACGTAAAAATAACAACATGTGGATCAAACATTTTACCGAAGTAAAATACAAACAGAAATGACAAATACCTCGTTGGCCTGCACGCTTCTTTTAGGAGGAAATTCTGATCTTCTGGCTCTTATAGCCCAAACGCTTAAAGTCCTTGTGACACTTTTTAGTCTTTGTTACAATCAGTCTCTCTCTTTCTTCTTTCACCTTGCATCAAAAAATGTTTACCCATACCCGGAAGTAGCTTCCTTACATCTGTCGGCAGACCAAATGAGACACTTCAAAATAAAAGTATGTCCACAAACTTAAAGGGGAACATTATCACAATTTCAGAAGGGTTAAAACCAATAAAAATCAGTTCCCAGTGGCTTATTTTATTTTTGAAGTTTTTTTTGAAATTTTACCGATCACGCAATATCCCGAAAAAAGGCTTTAAAGTGTCTCATTTTCGCTATATGTGAAGCCACTGTCCATTTTCCTGTGACGTCATCCAGTGTTATACATGCAAGATATAGCGACATTAGCTCGGATTTCAGCGGCTTAAGCGATTCAACAGATTACGCATGTATTGAAACGGATGGTTGGAGTATGGAGGCAGATAGCGAAAACAAAATTGAAGAAGAAACTGAAGCTATTGAGCCATTGCCGGTAAAATGTGCGGACCAAACGTTCGGGACTTTCGCATCTTGTGAAACTGGATCAACTTCAATACGTCGATTGGTAAGTGTTTGTTTGGCATTAAATGTGGGTGGAGGGAAACGCTGTATGCAAATATATCTACAAATGTCGATTGGTAAGTGTTTGTTTGGCATTAAATGTGGGTGGAGGGAAATGCTGGATGCAAATATATCTACAAATGTACATACAGCCAGCCTAAATAGCATGTTAGCATCGATTAGCTGGCAGTCATGCCGCGACCAAATATGTCTGATTGGCACATAAGTCAATAACATCAACAAAACTCACCCTTGTGATTTCGTTGACTTTATCGTTGGAAATGCATCTGCAGGTTATCCGTACATCTCTGTGCCATGTCTGCCTTAGCATCGCCGGTAAATAGCATGTTAGCATCGCTTGGCATGCCGTGCTAATCGATGCACATTCTACGTAAATCAACTTGAATCCGTCCCGGATCGTGTTGTTACACCCTCCGATACACACCGAGGAGGCATGATGTCTCCAAGGTACGGAAAACAGTCGGAAAAATGGAAAATAACAGAGCTGATTTGACTCGATGTGTATAATGTGTTTTAGAAAAGGGCTGATTGACTACCTAGGTGAGCAAATAATTGAAAGGCGTATATCCATCCATCCATCCATCATCTTCCGCTTGTCCGAGGTCGGGTCGCGGGGGCAACAGCCTAAGCAGGGAAACCCAGACTTCCCTCTCCCCAGCCACTTCGTCTAGCTCTTCCTGGGGGATCCCGAGGCGTTCCCAGGCCAGCCGGGAGACATAGTCTTCCCAACGTGTCCTGGGTCTTCCCCGTGGCCTCCTACCGGTTGGACGTGCCCTAAACACCTCCCTAGGGAGGCGTTCGGGTGGCATCCTGACCAGATGCCCGAACCACCTCATCTGGCTCCTCTCGATGTGAAGGAGCAGCGGCTTTACTTTGAGATCCTCCCGGATGGCAGAGCTTCTCACCCTATCTCTAAGGGAGAGCCTTAGAGATAGGGTGAGGAAACTCATTCCGGCCGCTTGTACCCGTGATCTTATCCTTTCGGTCATGACCCAAAGCTCATAACCATAGGTGAGGATGGGAACGTAGATCGACCGGTAAATTGAGAGCTTTGCCTTCCGGCTCAGCTCCTTCTTCACCACAACAGATCGGTACAACGTCCGCATTACTGAAGACGCCGCACCGATCCGCCTGTCGATCTCACGATCCACTCTTCCCCCACTCGTGAACAAGACTCCTAGGTACTTGAACTCCTCCACTTGGGGCAGGGTCTCCTCCCCAACCCGGAGATGGCATTCCACCCTTTTCCGGGCGAATAATTCGCCAAAATTCACCAATTTAGAGTTCGGAAATCGGTTAAAAAAATATATGGTCTTTTTTCTGCACCATCAAGGTATATATTGACGCTTATATAGGTCTGGTGATAATGTTCCCCTTTAAGAAAAAGGCATGAAACAACATTTTTAATCATAGTAACTTAAATAACGCCTTCTTACGAACTTTTATGCATTTTGATTTAAATTCCCTTTTGTTTACTTCACATATTCTGCTTTTAGAGAAATAAAATACATGATAATAATCATTAGTAGCAACAGTTACATAATCAATGAAGCTTTGTCCTCCAGCCGCTGGTGTTCGGCGCCATGATCCACCGAGATGAGGCGTTCGAGGCCATCTTCACGCAGTACACCAAGATGGTCACCACCGGCAAGCCGCCGGCCGCCACAGCCGCCACCGGCGATCAGTAAACCCCGCGCTCCGACTCTCAGGCGCCACTTCCTGTTGGACTTTTTTTCTTTTTTCTATCAAAATGAAAGGGGGGCTGGTCCCTCCTCCATCAGCTGACTGCTTCCCTCGTGTCGTACCGTGTGTGTGTTGCATGTGCGACAAAATAGTCTTCAACTGTGATTATTTTCTCCCCTCCTGACGAGATTCCACAATATCAAAAAAACAACTGGAGCGTATGATAGACGCCATTATTTTTATTTTTTTTTGCAAATGTGAAATATGTAGCTCATTTTTCTTCCATATTTGCCTTTTATTGACATGTTTGGACCGACGGTGCGGAGGAAAAGCACAAAACATGTAAGACGGCACAATGTGGTTCTAAAATAGGCGACTCATCTTCTCCCGGCACTTTATTACGTGGAACTGGAACGTTGCAGAAATACTTCAAAAGTAAAGTATTTCACTCAATCACTTCTGGTCAGGTGATGGAGGCTCCAACATTCATGTTCAACTTTATTTCAAGCCAGTAAAGCTGGTCTTTACTCCGTTTTGTGTAGACTGCCAAAATCCAGCACATTGTGTCGGAAGAAGAGAAAAAGGCCTTGATGTTCTTAGTATTTATTTCCCCAGAGTCAGGCGTGAATTTATCATTCATAACCGGGTATGACATTGCGATGCATAAACGCAACTGACCGGTTCAAATTGAAACATTTTTTTGTTTGTTTAGAAGCTTTTTACCTGTCGCCTTTTTAGTAGTCTGTTTTTTTAACGGAAAAAGCACAGAATGTATGATTTTTCTTATGTTATTTTTTTTTTTTTTTTTTTGCCAAATCTGCCATATTCTGCCTAAGCTCATGTTTACATGATTATGTATGTCTTTTTGGTAGTTTGAATTCCTTTCATTTGGGAGTAGTGACGGCTACTGTTCTTTAAAATACTGTATTGGGTCAAATGATGCGTTTTAACCAATAGGAAAGCAGGAGGAAATTGTGCTTCATAAAGTTAGTTTAATGGTTACTCTTTATGGTTTTATTTCACAAGCATAAGTTCTCACTAGAACCACTGTGAGTTGTCCGGAATGTTTCTTTTTTGTGTTTTTTTTTTTTTTTTTTTTTTTGTGAAATAAAACGAGTGCACTCTTAACTCTGCAAGGCACTTTAGACAAAAATTTCTCCTTGTGTCAAACTTTTCTCATTTGTCTTAAATGTTGAATGTACAGTTGGAAGATCGAAAGGCTGCAAACAACTTTCATGTGACATTTAAAACGTCTAATAAAGGTAAAGAAATCTCCAATCATTCGGTTATGTTTTATGGGCTCAGACCTTCCTGTATTTGTTAAATTTGGATTTAAATGACTTAAAATGTAGAGTAAATTAAAAGCAGTCGGTTTATTGTAAAGCATAATAAGATGTGCATTTTTTTTAAGTAAAACAGATTTACGGTAAGTAGTTTTCTGTCTTTCGTTTGTTACTGCAGTACTGACATGCTGCCGCTGGGTGTCACTGTTTAGTTGTTTATGACAGCGTGAGTATAAACAGCCTGGTTTGAGAGTTGGTCCCAAGCATGGCGCTTTGTGGTCACGTGAATGGCT
This sequence comes from Nerophis ophidion, assembly GCF_033978795.1. Classification (NCBI taxonomy): domain Eukaryota; kingdom Metazoa; phylum Chordata; class Actinopteri; order Syngnathiformes; family Syngnathidae; genus Nerophis; species Nerophis ophidion. The sequence continues at coordinate 64,199,934 of NC_084620.1, forward strand.
TTTGACCAATCAGAGAGCGTATGGTCAGATAATCTAAACCAGTGGTCCCCAACCTTTTTGTAGCTGCGGACCGGTCAACGCTTGATATATATATATATATTTTTTTTTTTGTCATGAAAAACGAGGTTTTTTTTTGGTTTGGTGCACTAATTGTAAGCCTACCTTGTGTTTTTTAATGTTGTTTTAATAAAAAATAAATAAATAATAAAAAATTATTCTGCGGCCCGGTACCAACCCTGTGGTTGGGGACTACTGTCCTAAACGATTGATCGAAAACCTCTCACGGGATTTCAAAACGCCGCGTTTGGGTCCAACTCTGAAACCGGGTTTATGCTTGTTTCTTGCCTTGTCTATCACCACTATGTCAACATAGGGGGCGCTAATTTGCCTCTAAGGCAGTGGTCCCCAACCTTTTTGCATCCGCGGACCGGTCAACTCTTAATAATTTGTCCTGCGGGGGGAGGGGGATCCTTTTTTTTTTTTTGTCATGAAAAGGGGAGGTTTTTGTGGTTGGTGCACTAATTGTAAGTGTATATTGTGTTTTATATGTTGATTTAATAATATATATATATATATATATATATATATATATATATATATATATATATATATATATATATATATATATATATATATATATATATTTATTTTTTAAATAAAAATTAATAAAAAATTATTCTGCGGCCCGGTGGTTGGGGACCACTGCTCTAAGGGAACGAGCTGATGTTAAAATAGAAGAACTCTCACGGCTGTGTTGGATCCACTATGGATTGAACTTTCATAGTCTTTTCTATGAACTTTCATAGACTTTCACAGTATCATGTTAGACCCGCTCGACATCCATTGCTTTCGGTCCTCTCCAAGGTTTCTCATGGTCATCGTCGTCGCCAACGTCCCACTGGGGTGAGTTTTTCCTTGCCCTTATGTGGGCTCAACCGAGGATGTCGTTGTGGTTTGTGCAGCCCTTTGAGACACTAGTGATTTAGGGCTATATAAATAATTATTGATTGAAGAAGAAAAACCCGTGACGCCACAGACAACTTTTTATTTTTTTAGCAACCAACATTTTTATATAAACAAAGCATGTTAATATAAAGAGACAATACAATAGTATAACAATAATTAATTAATAAAATAAATAAAAAATATATATATATATATAATATGTATATATATATATATATATATGTATGTATGTATGTATAAAAAAATTATTTATCCAAAACAACTTAAATTCCACCAATAAAGATTATAATTTCGGGCTTTTTATGTATTTTGCTTTTAAACACATTTAACCAAATCATTAAACCAATGTAGAAAATATGGGCTTTACTTTCAGAAATCGACTTGTGCGTATACAAATGTAGATTCAAACATAATACTAACAAGAATTTCAAGGTTGCTATCTTTTTTTATACCGTATTTCCTTGAATTGCCGCCGGGGCGCTAAGTAATTTAAAACCTAGTGATTTAGGGCTATATAAACAATCATTGATTGATTGATTGAAGAAGAAAAACCCGTGACGCCACAAACAACTTTTTATTTTTTTAGCAATCAACATTTTTATATAATCAATCAATCAATGTTTACTTATATAGCCCTAAATCACTAGTGTCTCAAAGGGCTGCACAAACCACTACGACATCCTCGGTAGGCCCACATAAGGGCAAGGAAAACACACCCAGTGGGACGTCGGTGACAATGATGACTATGAGAACCTTGGAGAGGAGGAAAGCAATGGGTGTCGAGCGGGTCTAACATGATACTGTGAAAGTTCAATCCATAATGGATCCAACACAGTCGCGAGAGTCCAGTCCAAAGCGGATCCAACACAGCAGCGAGAGTCCCGTTCACAGCGGAGCCAGCAGGAAACCATCCCAAGCGGAGGCGGGTCAGCAGCGCAGAGATGTCCCCAGCCGATACACAGGCAAGCAGTACATGGCCACCGGATCGGACCGGACCCCCTCCACAAGGGAGAGTGGGACATAGGAGAAAAAGAAAAGAAACGGCAGATCAACTGGTCTAAAAAGGGAGTCTATTTAAAGGCTAGAGTATACAAATGAGTTTTAAGGTGAGACTTAAATGCTTCTAAGCATGTTAATATAAAGAGACAATACGATAGTATAACAATAATTAATTAATAAAATTAAAATGGTGGCAGAGGGGTTAGTGCGTCTGCCTCACAATACGAAGTTCCTGCAGTCCTGGGTTCAAATCCAGGCTCGGGATCTTTCTGTGTGGAGTTTGCATGTTCTCCCCGTGAATGCGTGGGTTCCCTCCGGGTACTCCGGCTTCCTCCCACTTCCAAAGACATGCACCTGGGGATAGGTTGATTGGCAACACTAAATTGGCCCTAGTGTGTGAATGTGAGTGTGAATGTTGTCTGTCTATCTGTGTTGGCCCTGCGATGAGGTGGCGACTTGTCCAGGGTGTACCACGCCTTCCGCCCCATTGTAGCTGAGATAGGCGCCAGCGCCCCCCGCGACACCAAAAGGGAATAAGCGGTAGAAAATGGATGGATGGATGGATATATATATATATAGGAAATACTTGATTTGGGTAATTCTAGCTGTAAATATACTCCTCCCCTCTTAACTCCCCCCCCCCAACCACGCCCCGCCCCCAACTACGTCCTCCCGCCCCACCCCCGACCCCCCCCCCCCCCCCTCCCCCACCTCCCGAAATCGGAGGTCTCAAGGTTGGCAAGTATGACTATATTTATTTGTAAAACGGGGAAAGGGGGTGCGGCCACAGAAAATGAGCACCTTGTGGTAGTGAAGTGAATTATCATATTTATATAGCGCTTTTCTCTAGCGACTCAAAGCGCTTTACATAGGGAAACCCAATATCTAAGTTCCATCTAAACCAGTGTGGGTGGCACTGGGAGCAGGTGGGTAGAGTGTCTTTCCCAAGGACACGACGGCCGTGACTAGGATGGCGGAAGCGGGAATCAAACCTGCAACCCTCAAGTTGCTGGCACGGCCACTCTACCAAACGAGCCCCAAAATAAAAATAAATAATCAAAAATAAGATACAGTAATTACAATATGTTCATATCATTTTTTTTTATACATAAATGCTACACGGATGTGGAATAAAAATATTATTATTTTGAACTTTTTACAACTATTGAAGCGAGGCACGGCTTTTGTTTTGCTATTTAAAACTTTGAAATGGAGCTTGTTTGCATGAACGGAGGAGTCCCAATCAATGATATTTGCCACAGCTGTGGGAGGTGGAGTGTTGCAGTGCACTTCATTTGCACTTTTACTGCCTTCTGATGAGCAGCCTGCAGTCTTATTTCGGACTTAAGAACTTTAATATGTTTTTTTTAACCCTAATGTCCCATCAAATTTGGCAGCAGGGGAGCAGGTAGGATGCAAAAATGTTTGATTTGTGTCCAAAGTAAAATAAGACAGTCTCTTTATTAGGGACACTTCCACGTCTCCAGGCGGATTACCTGCCAGGTGTGCTGTCTTTTATTCCCGCTGAACATCTGGAGCACTTGCGAAGTCTTAAGTCATGGGTGTCAAACTCAAATTTGGCCCGCCGTGTAATTTAATTTGGCTCTTGGGGCAATATCGTCTTAAAGGCCTACTGAAAGCCACTACTAGCGACCACGCAGTCTGATAGTTTATATATCAATGATGAAATATTAACATTGCAACACATGCCAATACGGCCTTTTTAGTTTACTAAATTGCAAATTTTAAATTTCGCGCGGAAGTATCATGCTAAAACGTGGCGGTATGATGACGCATTGTGGAAGACATTTTGGTCCAGCTACAAGTCGTCTCTTTTCATCGCATAATTCCACAGTATTATGGACAACTGTGTTGCTGAATCTTTTTACAATTTGTTCGATTAATAATGGAGACGTCAAAGAAGAAAGCTGTAGGTGGGAAGCGGTGTATTGCGGCCGCCTTTAGCAACACAAACACAGCCAGCGTTTCCTTGTTTCCTTGTTTACATTCCTGAAATATGACGGTGAAGCTTTAATATGGAACAGAGCGGTCAAGCGAACATGGTTCCCTACCACATGTCAACCTACAGGTTTCGATGAGAAAATGCCGGTTGACATGTGGTAGGGAACCATGTTCGGTTGACCGCTCTGATCCATAGTAAAGCTTCACCGTCATCTTTCGGGAATGTAAACAAGGAAACACCGGCTGTTTTTATGTTGCTCTTACCGTAGACATGAGCGGAGAGCTTGCGTGGCGAAGTTGGTAGTGAAGTGAATTATATTTATATAGCGCTTTTCTCTAGTGACTCAAAGCACTTTACATAGTGAAACCCAATATCTAAGTTCCATTTAAACCAGTGTGGGTGGCACTGGGAGCAGGTGGGTAAAGTGTCTTGCCCAAGGACACAACGGTAGTGACTAGGATGGCGGAAGCGGGGATCGAACCTGCAACCCTCAAGTTGTTGGCATGGCCACTCTACCAACCGAGCTATACCGAGTGATTCAGACCGACAAAGCAACGATTTCCCCATTAATTTGAGCGACGATGAAAGATTCGTGGATGAGGAAAGTTAGAGTGAATCCCCCCAAAAAAAGAAAAAAAGGCGACTGCTCCGGGCGGCGGCAGTGGGAGCGATTTAGATGTAATTAGACACATTTACTAGGATAATTCTGGAGTATAAGTCGCACCCCCGGCAAACTATGAAAAAAACTGCGACTTATAGTCCGAAAAATACGTTACATGACTTCTGCGGTGCCCTTATCGCCCCCTTTGTGGTAGAATACTGTCACAGTCATAACTTCCTTTAACATGCTTTGATCTTCCTGAACATTTTTATGGTGAGTTTTGAGTGAGATGCAATGGAACTAATATCGCCTCCTTGTGGTGGAAAATTAACAGTCACTCTTTCTAAAATATGCTCCAATCTTCCTGAAATTATTGGGTGGTGGGTCAGGGCATCCGAAAGGACGTGACCCCAAAGTGCAAACAGCTTTAATTTTATTATAGTTATTTGTTCGGAAGTTACAGAAGTAATACAAGTATGTAGTAATAAAATAATACATAATGATGATGTAATGCGCATTAAATCCTTGTTTTACACATTTAAACCAGGGTGATGAACATAAAACATTTAAGAAAAAGTATATTGTCCAAAGTCATAAAATATATAATAGTATGTTCAAAAATTATAGAAATTGTTATAAAGATAAAATTTAACAAAACATGAAAAAATGGAAGTATATTTTCAATAGTAATGTAAATCATCAAAATATGATCTACAAATATGTAAGATTTATAAACAGCTCACATAAATACATACAAAATATTTAGTAATAAAAAAAAACTTTTAAAATATTTCAAGTTAAAAATACAAATCAAATTCTGAAAACATTAAACATCGTATAAAAAAAATATTGCCATTTGTATTAATGTATTTTTTTTTACAAATATTTCAAATCAAATGCATGAATAAAATTTAAATATTGCAATTTAAAAAATACATAGTTAGTGGTAAGAAAAAATACTCACATTTGTAATATAGAAATAAGACTTATCACTAAAGATGACAAAATTAAAAACAAAACAGTCAATTTTATGAATATGATGATAAATCAAAGTAATAAACATACTGCACAAATGTACAATGCTTTAATAACAATAAATACAATTAAAAATGCTCAAAATAATAATCAAAAATTACTAAAGCACAATTAATAAATGCTTGTCAATATAACCATAAATAAAATACTAATATTCAGAAATGTTATTTATTTACTAGCAAACTGGTCTCGCTTTGCTGGACATTTTTAATTCTAAGAGAGACAAAACTCCAAATAGAATTTGAAAATCTAAGAAAATATTTTAAAGACTTGGTCTTCACTTGTTCAAATAAATTCATTTATTTCAGAAAGACAATTTTGGAGAAAAAATACAATCTTAAAAATGACTTTAGGATTTTTAAACACATATACCTTTTTACCTTTTAAATTCCTTCCTCTTCTTTCCTGACAATTTAAATCAATGTTTAAGTAAATTATTTTTTTTTTATTGTAAAGAATACATTTTAATTTAATTCTTCATTTTAGCTTCTGTTTTTCCGACAAAGAATATTTGTGAAATATTTCTTCAAACTTAGTATGATTAAAATAAAAAAAAAATATTCTGGCAAATCTACAAAATCTGTAGAATCAAATTTAAAATCTTATTTCAAATTCTTTTAAATTTCTTTTACAATTTTTGTTCTGGAAAATCTAGAAGAAATAATGATTTGTCTTTGTTAGAAATATAGCTTGGTCCAATTTGTTATATATTCTAACAAAGTGCAGATTGGATTTTAACCTATTTAAAACATGTCAGCAAAATTCTAAAATTAATCTTAATCAGGAAAAATCACTAATGATGTTCCATAAATTCTTTTTAATTTTTCAAAAAGATTCAAATTAGCTAGTTTTTGTCTTCTTTTTTTCGGTTGAATTTTGAATTTTAAAGAGTCGAAATTGAAGATAAACCATGTTTCAAAATTTAATTTTCATTTTTTTTCCTGTTTTCTCCTCTTTTCAACCATTCAATTAAGTGTTTTTTTCATCATTTATTCTCTACAAAAAACTTCTGTAAAAGGAAAAAAAAAAAAGGCGACGGAATGACAGAAACACCCATTTTTTAGATATATATATATAAATATATATTAGGGGTGTAACGGTACACAAAAATTTCGGTTCGGCATGGAAAACAGGATATTGCTTCAAAAATAAAAGCACAGTTAATGAGGTCGCGGTTTGGTTCATTTTCGGTACAGTAAGAAAACAACAAAATATACATTTTTTGGTTATTTATTTACCAAATTTGTAAACAATGGCTTTATCCTTTTAACATTGGGAACACTGTAATAATTCTGCCCACGTTAATCCACATGAAACTGCCTCAAATTGTTGCTTTAATTAAATAAAATGACAAAGGTTTTCTTCTACATATAAAAAGTGCAACATTAAGCAGTTTCAAGTCAACTTATCATGTTTGATTTATTACAGCATTTGGGAATCCTGTAGTTGACTTTTATTATGTAAATGTTGTATTTTTGTCAATATGTGATAGCAGGGACCCTGCCATTCAAAACTAGGCTGTTACATTACTATTGATTAATGTAACTATAGTTGAAAAAAATAGTACAGTAGCAATAGGAGAGACTATTCATCCTCATCCCTGAACACCATGGAGTTCGTTAGTTCATGTGAAAAAACAGACAGACAGGGTTTTGCTGCCCCTAACACACACACACGGCAAAATTAGCTAACGTTGCGCTAAAAGCTAATTAGCCTTCACCTCAAGCCAGAACTGCGAGCGAGCTGAGCTGCAGTTTAAGTTTCTAGAAGGTCAACGGGCTCATAGTGATGCTAGTAGTAGTTGTGACTGGGAAGTGTTTTTATAATTTGGGGAGAGTACGATGTCCGCTGCTAAACACATATCTGCTCGACGCTGAAGCATTTACAACATGCGTTCTGAATAGGCACTGCTGATTGGCTTTGTATGTAACCAATCAGATGGTTGTGTGGGCGGGACAATGCTGGGTGCTCACTGCTCGGACAGAGGCAGAAAGCAGAGCAGCTTGTTAAGACTTTAGGTTACAAACTCGTTCGATACACCTGAACCGGACCAAACCACCCGTACTGAAACGGTTCAATACAAATACACGTACCGGTACACCCCTAATGTGGAGTGCCATCTCCGGGTTGGGCCCCAAACGGAGGAGTTCAAGTACCGAGGAGTCTTGTTCACAAGTAGGGGAGGAGTGGATCGTGAGATCGACAGGCGGATCGGTGCGGCGTCTTCAGTAAGGCGGACGTTGTATCGATCCGTTGTGGTGAAGAAGGAGCTGAGCCGGAAGGCAAAGCTCTCAATTTACCGGTCGATCTACGTTCCCATCCTCACCTATGGTCATGAGCTTTGGGTCATGACCGAAAAGATAAGATCACGGGTACAAGCGGTCGAAATGAGTTTCCTCCGCCGGGTGGCGGGGCTCTCCCTTAGAGATAGGGTGAGAAGCTCTGCCATCCGGGAGGAACTCAAAGTAAAGCCGCTGCTCCTCCACATCGAGAGGAGCCAGATGAGGTGGTTCGGGCATCTGGTCAGGATGCCACCCGAACGCCTCCCTAGGGAGGTGTTTAGGGCACGTCCAACCGGTAGGAGTCCACGGGGAAGACCCAGGACACGCTGGGAAGACTATGTCTCCCGGCTGGCCTGGGAACGCCTCAGAACGAAGTGGCTGGGGAGAGGGAGGTCTGGGCTTCCCTGCTTAGGCTGTTGCCCCCGCGACCCGACCTCGGATAAGCAGAAGATGATGGATGGATGGATATATATATATATTTATTTATTAAAGGTAAATTGAGCAAATTGGCTATTTCTGGCAATTTATTTAAGTGTGTATCCAACTGGTAGCCCTTCGCATTAATCAGTACCCAAAAAGGTTGGTGACCCCTGATATAAATCAATGTAGCGATAAGAATGAAAGCGAAAGTACCCAAATCCTGAAGTAATGGTAAAAAGTATGTTGCATTAAAACTACAATATTCCGACCCACCTCTGATGGAACAATTCCCTCCTGGTAATTTTGCTCCTGTCGCTAATATTAGAAAGACTAACATTAGCCTGTGAAGATGAAGCTGAAGCGCGGATCTCTTATCTCCACGACAGGCCGACACGTCACGGGGATGATAGAAATATGCAATATAGATTAGCCGTAACCAGAATAAACGAGGAGCCACTTGTGCTGCTTAATGTCCCGCGTGTCTGCGTGATGTATTGAACACACCAACTTATGCTAATGAGGTCATTAATTAGGCTAATTTGCATTCATTAGAGAATAATTCTAAGTCAGCCGGCTTGTCTTCACATAACAGACAACCTTAATGAGAGTTCTACATTCTTACTTATGTCCTCACATTATTATCTACATTTATCGAGGGAACACTTTTTGCTATCTTTGAAGTCCACGTAAAACTTTTTGGAAGTCTGCTGCACTTTCTGAACACCGCAGATGTTTGTTATTGTAAGTAGCGCTGTTGTTTACACACCAGCAGCAAAGCCAAATCCAACTGGCAGGAAAACAGGATAGCACTTCAAAATAAAAGCACGGTTTGTGCGCCAAAACACAGTGCCGTAAATCAAAAGCAGAACGAAGCAGCTTCCGGTTGTGGCGGAAAATAGGATGTTACTTCAAAATAAAAGCACGGTTTGTGCGCCAAAACACATTGGAATGCAAATCAAAACCATAGCAAAACAACGCAGCACATATCAAAATCAGAACAAAACAAAGCAGCAAAGTAGTTTGTAGTTGAGCCGGAAAACAGGATGTTACTTCAGAATAAAAGCACAGATCGTGCGCTAAAACACAGTGCCAAATATCAAAATCAGAACAAAACAAAGCAGCAAAGCAACTCACATAAAAACCAAAACAAAACAACAAAGCAGCAGTGTAGCTTGTAGTTGAGCCGGAAAACAGGATATTACTTCAAAATAAAAGCCAAAACACAGTGCCACAAAGCAGCTTTCGGTTGTGCCGGAAAACAGGATGTTGCTTCAAAAATAAAAGCACTGTTTATGCGCCAAAACACAGTGCCACAAATCAAAAGCAGAACAAAGCAGCTTCCAGTTGTGGCGGAAAAAAGGATGTTACTTCAAAATAAAAGCACCGTTTGTGGGGCAAAACACAGTGGCATGCAAATCAAAACCATAGCAAAACAACGACGCAGCACATCAGCTTGTAGTTGTGCCACAAAACAGGATATTGCTTCAAAATAAAAGCACTGTTTATGTGCCAAAACACAGTGCCGCAAATCAAAAGCAGAACGAAGCAGCTTCCAGTTGTGGCAGAAAACAGGATGTTACTTCAAAATAAAAGCACAGTATGTGCGCCAAAACACAGTGGAATGCAAATCAAAACCATAGCAAAACAACGCAGCACATATCAAAATCAGAACAAAACAAAGTAGTTTGTAGTTGAGCCGGAAAACAGGACGTTACTTCAGAATAAAAGCACTGATTGTGCGCTAAAACACAGTGCCACATATCAAAATCAGAACAAAACAAAGCAGCAAAGCAACTCACATAAAAACCAAAACAAAACAACAAAGCAGCAGTGTAGCTTGTAGTTGAGCCGGAAAACAGGATATTACTTCAAAATAAAAGCACTGTTTATGTGCCAAAACACAGTGCCACAAAGCAACGTTCGGTTGTGCCGGAAAACAGGATGTTGCTTCAAAAATAAAAGCACAGTTAATGCGCCAAAACACAGTGCCACAAATCAAAAGCAGAACAAAGCAGCTTCCAGTTGTGGCGGAAAACAGGATGTTACTTCAAAATAAAAGCACCGTTTGTGGGGCAAAACACAGTGGCATGCAAATCAAAACCATAGCAAAACAACGACGCAGCACATCAGCTTGTAGTTGTGCCACAAAACAGGATATTGCTTCAAAATAAAAGCACTGTTTATGTGCCAAAACACAGTGCCGCAAATCAAAAGCAGAACGAAGCAGCTTCCAGTTGTGGCAGAAAACAGGATGTTACTTCAAAATAAAAGCACAGTATGTGCGCCAAAACACAGTGGAATGCAAATCAAAACCATAGCAAAACAACGCAGCACATATCAAAATCAGAACAAAACAAAGTAGTTTGTAGTTGAGCCGGAAAACAGGATGTTACTTCAGAATAAAAGCACTGATTGTGCGCTAAAACACAGTGCCACATATCAAAATCAGAACAAAACAAAGCAGCAAAGCAACTCACATAAAAACCAAAACAAAACAACAAAGCAGCAGTGTAGCTTGTAGTTGAGCCGGAAAACAGGATATTACTTCAAAATAAAAGCACTGTTTATGTGCCAAAACACAGTGCCACAAAGCAGCGTTCGGTTGTGCCGGAAAACAGGATGTTGCTTCAAAAATAAAAGCACTGTTAATGCGCCAAAACACAGTGCCACAAATCAAAAGCAGAACAAAGCAGCTTCCAGTTGTGGCGGAAAACAGGATGTTAGTTCAAAATAAAAGCACAGTTTGTGCGCCAAAACACAGTGGCATGCAAATCAAAACCATAGCAAAACAACAAATTAGCACATCAGCTTGTAGTTGTGCCACAAAACAGGATATTACTTCAAAATAAAAGCACTGTTTATGCGCCAAAACACAGTGCCGCAAAGCAGCTTCTGGTTGTGCCGGAAAACAGGATATTGCTTCTAAAATAAAAGCACAGTTAATGCGCCAAAACACAGTGCCACAAATCAAAATCAGAACAAAACAGCTTCCAGTTAAGCAGGAAAACAGGACGTTACTTAAATTAAAAGCACATTTTGTGTGCCAAAACAAGAACAAAGCAGCTTGTAGTTGCACTGGAAAACAAGATGTTTTACTTCAAAATAAAAGCACAGTTTGTGCGCCAAAACACAGTGCCACATATCAAAATCAGAACAAAACAAAGCAGCAAAGCAACTCAAATCAAAACCAAAACAAAACAACAAAGCAGCAAAGTAGCTTGTAGTTGAGCCGGAATACAGGATATTACTTCAAAATAAAAGCAATGTTTATGTGCCAAAACACAGTGCCACAAAGCAGCTTTCGGTTGTGCCGGAATACAGGATGTTGCTTCAAAAATAAAAGCACAGTTAATGCGCCAAAACACAGTGGCACAAATCAAAAGCAGAACAAAGCAGCTTCCAGTTGTGGCGGAAAACAGGATGTTACTTCAAAATAAAAGCACGGTTTGTGCGCCAAAACACGGTGGCATGCAAATCAAAACCATAGCAAAACAACAACGCAGCACATCCGCTTGTAGTTGTGCCACAAAATAGGATATTACTTCAAAATAAAAGCACTGTTTATGCGCCAAAACACAGTGCCGCAAAGCAGCTTGCGGTTGTGCCGGAAAACAGGAGATTGCTTCAAAAATAAAAGCACAGTTAATGCGCCAAAACACAGTGGCACAAATCAAAATCAGAACAAAACAGCTTCCAGTTAAGCAGGAAAACAGGATGTTTCTTAAATTAAAAGCACAGTTTGTGTGCCAAAACCAGAACAAAGCAGCTTGTAGTTGCACTGGAAAACAAGATGTTTTACTTCAAAATAAAAGCACAGTTTGTGCGCCAAAACACAGTGCCACAAATCAAAACCAAAACAAAACAACAAAGTAGCTTGTAGTTGAGCCGGGAAAAAAGATGTTACTTCAGAATAAAAGCACAGATTGTGCGATGAAACACAGTGCCACATTTCAAAATCACAACAAAGCAAAGCAACTCAAAACAAAACAAAGCAGCAAAGTAGTTTGTAGTTGAGCCGGAAAACAGGATGTTACTTCAAAATAAAAGCACGGTTTGTGCGCCAAAACACATTTGCATGCAAATCAAAACCATAGCAAAACAACAACGCAGCACATCAGCTTGTAGTTGTGCCACAAAACAGGATATTACTTCAAAATAAAAGCACGGTTTATGCGCCAAAACACAGTGCCACAAAGCAGCTTCTGGTTGTGCCGGAAAACAGGATGTTGCTTCAAAAATAAAAGCACAGTTAATGCGCCAAAACACAGTGCCGCAAATCAAAACCAGAACAAAACGGTATGTAGTTGTGCCAGTAAACGGGATTTTCTTTTAAAATAAAAGTCCAGTTTATGCACAGTGCCACAAAATCAAAACTGGAACAAAGCAGCTTCCAGTTACGCAGGAAAACAGGATGTTACTTCAAATTAAAAGCACAGTTTGTGTGCCAAAACTAGAACAAAGCAGCTTGTAGTTGCACTGGAAAACACAAGATGTTTTACTTCAAAATAAAAGCACACTTTGTGCGTGTGACAGTCTTAAGCCGTTGTGCGGGTTCAATGGACCACCCAGGAAGGACATTGCTTTTGAGCAGGTTTGAGTCTTGTTTATTTTGCAATAAGCTTTGTCTTCAGGCCAGATCGCTTTTCAGATGCTCCTCTCCACTGCTCGCTCACGTTCCGCTTTTCAGTCGTCGTTGTCGTCCTCGTCTGCTCTTTGCTTTCGCTCCTCGGTCGCTGCTGTGGTCTCTCTCCTCCTTCTCCCCTTTTATGCAGCGTGAGGAGAAATGTTAATTGTGATCCGGTGCGCGATCCACGCACCTGCATTTGACTACAGCGTTGCTCCCGGCACGCCCCGCCTCTCCGCTCGGCCGCATTCCCCGCCTCCTTGCCGCCATCTTGGGCCGGGCTCCAGCGTGCCCCGCTCCGCTGCTCGTTCGCCGGCTCCGCCTCTCCACGGTGCACCAAAACACAGTGCCACAAATCAAAAGCAAAACAAAACAACAAAGTAGCTTGTAGTTGAGCAGGAAAACAAGATGTTACTTCAGAATAAAAGCACAGATGGTGCGCCAAAACACAGTGCCACATATCAAAATCAGAACAAAGCAACTCAAATCAAAACCAAAGCAAAACAACAAAGAAGCAAAGTAGTTTGTAGTTGAGCCGGAAAACAGGATGTTACTTCAGAATAAAAGCACAGATTGTGCGCCAAAACACAGTGCCACATATCAAAATCAGAACAAAACAAAGCAGCAAAGCAACTCAAATCGAACCCAAAGCAAAACATCAAAGCAGCAAAGTAGCTTGTAGTTGAGCCGGGAAACAAGATGTTACTTCAGAATAAAAGCACAGATTGTGCGCCAAAACACAGTGCCACATATCAAAATCAGAACAAACCAAAGCAACTCAATTCAAAACCAAAACAACAAAGAAGCAAAGTAGTTTGTAGTTGAGCCGGAAAACAGGATGTTACTTCAGAATAAAAGCACAGATTGTGCGCCAAAACACCGTGCCACATATCAAAATCAGAACAAAACAAAGCAAAGCAGCAAAGTAGCTTGTAGTTGAGCTGGAAAACAGGATGTTACTTCAGAATAAAAGCACAGATTGTGCACCAAAACACAGTGCCACATATCAAAATCAGAACAAAGCAACTCAAATCAAAACCAAAACAAAACAACAAAGAAGCAAAGTAGTTTGTAGTTGAGCCGGAAAACAGGATGTTACTTCAGAATAAAAGCACAGATTGTGCGCCAAAACACAGTGCCACATATCAAAATCAGAACAAAACAAAGCAGCAAAGCAACTCAAATCAAAACAAAAGCAAAACATCAAAAGAGCTTGTAGTTGAGCCGGAAAACAGGATGTAACTTCAAAATAAAAGCACAGATGGTGCGCCAAAACACAGTGCCACATATCAAAATCAGAACAAAGCAACTCAAATCAAAACCAAAACAAAACAACAAAGAAGCAAAGTAGTTTGTAGTTGAGCCGGAAAACAGGATGTTACTTCAGAATAAAAGCACAGATTGTGCGCCAAAACACAGTGCCACATATCAAAATCAGAACAAAACAAAGCAGCAAAGCAACTCAAATCGAACCCAAAGCAAAACATCAAAGCAGCAAAGTAGCTTGTAGTTGAGCCGGGAAACAAGATGTTACTTCAGAATAAAAGCACAGATTGTGCGCCAAAACACAGTGCCACATATCAAAATCAGAACAAACCAAAGCAACTCAATTCAAAACCAAAACAACAAAGAAGCAAAGTAGTTTGTAGTTGAGCCGGAAAACAGGATGTTACTTCAGAATAAAAGCACAGATTGTGCGCCAAAACACCGTGCCACATATCAAAATCAGAACAAAGCAAAGCAGCAAAGTAGCTTGTAGTTGAGCCGGAAAACAGGATGTTACTTCAGAATAAAAGCACAGATTGTGCGCCAAAACACAGTGCCACATATCAAAATCAGAACAAAACAAAGCAGCAAAGCAACTCAAATCAAAACAAAAGCAAAACATCAAAAGAGCTTGTAGTTGAGCCGGAAAACAGGATGAAACTTCAAAATAAAAACAGTTTGTGCGCCAAAACACAGTTCCACACAAATCAAAACCGGAACAAATCAGATTATAATTTCACCGGAAAACATGATGCTACTTCAAAATAAAGGCACAGTTAGTGTGCCAAAACACAGTGCCACACAAATCAAAACCAAAACAAATCAACAAACGGCTTGTAGTTGAGCCGCAAAACAGGATGCTACTTCAAAATAAAACCACAGTTTGTGCGCCTAAACAAAGTGGCACAAATCAAAACAAGAACAAAGTAGCATAGCAGCTTCCGGTTCTGCAGGAAAACAGGATGTGTTACTCCAAAATAAAAGCAAATGGGATGTGGAAATTTGACTCTTAAATTCAAGTGTCCACTTAGAGTTGACAACTATAAAGTGTTTTCCTGCTATTCACACATTTAATTAACTGTATTTGCATTCATAATAGGGATGGGTACCGTTCACATTTGAACCGATACAGTACCAATTCCTGGTACCCGACAGTCGATATTGGTACTCAACTGTACCAATTTTCGGATACTGTAGTGCATGGGTGTCGAACTCTGGCCCGCGGGCCAAATTTGGCCCGCCGTGTAATTTCATTTGGCCCTAGAGGCAAAATCAAATTAAGATTAGAGCTGGCTAATACACATACTGGTCAACCCCCCAAAGTTCAGTGCCCCTACCGAAAACCTCCCGGGGCAACCATTCTTTCGGATTTCTCCCGATTTCCACCAGGACAACTATATTGTAGCAATTCCTACAACCTGTCGTAACGTCCGCTTTTCCTCCAAGTCACATAATGTAAGTAGCTTGTAAATGCAATACATACTTGGTCAACAGCCATACAGGTCACACTGAGGGTGGCCGTATAAACAACTTTAACACTCTTACTAATATGCGCCAGACTGTGAACCCACACCAAACAAGAATGACAACCACATTTCGGGAGAACATCCGCACCGTAGCACAACATAAACACAACAGGACCCCTTGCAGCACTAACTCTGCAATGTACACCCAAACCCCGCCCACCCCATTGTTTTATTTTCAAATGTATTAGCCCGTGGAATAAGTTAATGTTGATATTTACCTCAGAAGGCTGCAAATAGAAAAGAGACATTATTTTTTAAATTTAAATTGTATTTAATATACCATTGATGTTTTTTTGTTTGTTTTTTGAAAGAGGATTTTGCACTATTAAGTTACTGTATACAAGCGTTGCTTGTTCCATATTCTGTGTTCAAGCAAATCAGAGTAGCAAACTGAGCAATAATTAAGGTTTTATTCATGCACTTTCTCTTACGACTTCAAGGCTTAAATCAGGGGTGCCCACACTTTTTCTGCAGGCGAGCTACTTTTCAATTGACCGACTCGAGGGGATCTACCTCATTTATATATATCATTTATATTTATTTATTTATGAAAGAGACATTTTTGTAAACAAGTTAAATGTGTTTAATGATAATACAAGCATGTGTAACACATATAGATGTCTTTCTTTCACGAAGACAAGAATATAAGTTGGTGTATTACCTGATTCTGATGACTTGCATGGATTGGAATCAGGCAGTAATGATGATAACGCCCACATTTTCAAATGGAGGAGAAAAAAAGTTGTCCTT
Organism: Nerophis ophidion; assembly: GCF_033978795.1. Lineage (NCBI taxonomy): Eukaryota > Metazoa > Chordata > Actinopteri > Syngnathiformes > Syngnathidae > Nerophis > Nerophis ophidion. The sequence continues at coordinate 64,216,366 of NC_084620.1, forward strand.
TCCGTACAATACCACATGAAAGTGGTTGGTTTTTGGCATCTAATTCATCCAGCTTCCATACACTTTACAAGAAAAACATTCCGTACCTTGCTTGATTGACATTCGCGGCACCCGAGGGTCTTGTGAGATGACGCTGGCTGCTGCCAATTCATTATTATGAAAAAATGACAGAGAGGAAGGCGAGAAACACTTTTTATTTCAACAGACTTTCGCGCCTTCCCTTCCGTCAAAACTCTAAAGGCCGACTGCACATTTCCTATCTTCACAATAAAAGCCCTGCTTCATGCTGCCTGCGCTAACAAAATAAGAGTCTCGGAAAGCTGGCGTGCACTCTGTATTTGAGTTTGACACCATTGCTGTAGTGTGTGTTAATATATATTGTTTTCTTTGACAACATATATTTTATATTGCAACATTTATAAAAAAATAACTGCTTTTAACTGCTGTTCAGTTGTTATATATTATTTTATTATCATATTTTTGAGTATCATTTTGGAGGTATGACATTAAGTTTGCAAGTCCAAGATGTTAAATGGCAGTAGTGTTTCTTTTTTTTTTTTTTTTGTTGCACCCTGAATAGTGTTAATACTGTAAGTATTGCACTTATTACACGCCAACTTTTTGGATTGTAACGTGCATTTTACTTGTAGTTTTTGTGACGAAATTCAAAGGTGTTAAAATAGCCGTGTAAAATATTTATAAGATATGTGAATCCGAATATTTTAAATTTACGCAAATGTACTCTATTGGTGGGAATTATCTTGAAATATTTGCAGATTTTTATTTATTTATTGTTTTCATTATAAACATTCCACAATTGGGGGCCGTCTTTCCAAGCGTTGACTGTCACAAATTCGTTAGCTGTGGCACAAAACCATTTTAAATACAAACCTCATTTCCATATGAGTTGGGAAATGGTGTTAGATGTAAATATAAACAGAATACAATGATTTGCAAAACATTTTCAACCCATATTCAGTTGAATATGCTACAAAGACAACATATTTGATTTTTTGTGTGTGCAAATAATCATTAACTTTAGAATTTGATGCCAGCAACACGTGACAAAGAAGTTGGGAAAGGTGGCAATAAATACTGATAAAGTTGAGGAATGCTCATCAAACACTTATATGGAACATCCCACAGGTGTGCAGGTTAATTGTAAATAGGTGGGTGCCATGATTGGGTATAAAAGTAGCTTCCATGAAATGCTAAGTAATTCACAAATAAGGATGGGGTGAGAGTCAACATTTTGTAAGCAAATTGTCAAACAGTTTTCGAACAACATTTCTCAACGAGCTATTGCAAGGAATTTATGGATTTTACCATCTACGGTCCGTAAAATCATCAAAAAGTCCAGAGAATCTGGAGAAATCACTACAAGTAAGCGATGATATTATGGACTTTTGATCCCTCAAGTGGTACTGCATCAAAAACCGACATCAGTGTGTAAAGGATATCACCACATGGGCTCAGGAACACTTCATAAAACCACTGTCAGTAACTACAGTTGGTCGCTACATCTGTAAGTGCAAGTTAAAACTCTACTATGCAAAGCAAAACCCATTTATCAACAACACCCAGGAACGCCACTTGCTAGGCCCGAGTTCATCTAAGATGGACTGATGCAAAGTGGAAAAGTGTTCTGTGGTCTAACGAGTCTACATTTCAAATTATATTTGGAAACAGAGGACGTGGTGTCCTCCAGAACAAAGAGGAAAAAAACATTCGGATTGTTATAGGCGCAAAGTTCAAAAGCCAGCATCTGTGATGGTATGGGGGTGTATTAGTGCCCAAGGCATGGGTAACTTACACATCTGTGAAGGCACCATTGCAAGGTCCATACAGGTTTTGGAGCAACATATGCTGTCATCCAAGCAACGTTACCATGGACGCCCCTGCTTATTTCAGTAAGATAAGTGTTCCAACAACGTGGCTTCGTAAAAAAAAGAGGGCGGGTACTTCCCTGGCCCGCCTGCAGTCCAGATCTGTCTCCTATCAAAAATGTGTGTCGCATTATAAAGCGTAAAATACGACAGCGGAGACCCCGGACTGTTGAACGACTGAAACTCTACATCAGGGGCCGGGAACCTTTTTGGCTGAGAGAGCCATGAAAGCCAAATATTTTAAAATATATTATATCGTTTAATACTGAATACAACTAAATGCATGCATTTTTAAGTAAGACCAACATGTTTTAAGAGTGTAATACGTCTCTTATTCTTTTTAATAACAGTGTTATTCTGAAGCTAACCAATAGTAAATAAAATACTTCTTACCAATAATGCGACTTCTTGAACAGGTGCGGTAGAAAAACGGATGGATAGATTAAAATGCATGAGAATGTTTTATATTTTGAACGTTATTTTTAACACTGTGATTACGAGTGTAATTATTCATTTCATTGGGACGGCGTGGCGCAGTGGGAGAGTGGCCGTGCGCAATCCAAGGGTCCCTGGTTCAATTCCCACCTGGTACCAACCTCGTCACGTCCGTTGTGTCCTGAGCAAGACACTTCACCCTAGGGTGCTGGTTAGGGCCTTGCATGGCAGCTCCCTCCATCAGTGTGTGAATGTGTGTGTGAATGGGTGAATGTGGAAGTAGTGTCAAAGCGCTTTGAGTACCTTGAAGGTAGAAAAGCGCTATACAAGTACAACACATTTATCATTTATCATTTAATTACTTATCGTGTTAAGCAATGTCAGCTAAGATTTATCTGAGAGCCAGGTGCAGTCATCAAAAGAGCCACATGTGGCTCTAGAGCCATAGGTTCTCTACCCCTGCTCTACATAAAACAAGAATGGGAAAGAATTCCCCTTTCAAAACTTCAACAAATAATTTTTCTCACTTCCCAAACGTTTATTGAGTGTTATTAAAAGAAAAGGTGATGTAACACAGTGGTGAACATGCCCTTTCCCAACTACTTTGGCATGTGTTGCAGCCATGAAATTCTAATTTAATTATTATTTGCAAAAAAAAAATAAAGTTTATGAGTTTGAACATCAAATATCTTGTCTTTTGTAGTGCATTCAACTGAATATGGGTTGAAAATGATTTGCAAATCGTTGTATTTACATCTAACACAATTTCCCAACTCATATGGAAACGGGGTTTGTAAATAACATTAAGACTCTCATGGGACCAAAAATTTTTTATGCATTTCAAATCCCTTTCTCCCCCTAAAGCAGGGGTGGGCATTACGTAGATCGCAAACGACTGGTCGATCTCGGAGGGTGTGTCAGTCGATCTCAAGCCAGGCATTAAAAAATAGACATAAAAATGAGCAATCATCAATCATACCAAGACTTCACTTTCGTCAGTTGTTTGACATTCTCGGCACCCGAGGATCTTGTGAGATGACGCTGGCTGCTGCGAGCTCATATTTAAGAAAAAAATCACTAACAGGGCGGACGCAGAGAAACACATTTTATTTCTAGAGACTCCGTACCTACTGTCAAAACTCTAAAGACCGACTGCACAGTTCCTGTCTTCACCATAAAAGACCTGTTTCATCCTGCCTGTGCTAACAAAATAAGAGTCTCAGAAAGCTAGCGTGCACAAGCTAGCAAGCTACGGAGTTTGATGCCAATGTATTTCTCCCCCGCCCTCAGCGACCGCTTTCTCACTTGCTTGCCCACCCGCACTCTCACTGACGTCACTCACCTGCTGCCAGACATTAAAGGGCCACACACATATGCTACTCTCATAACAAAGTGTTTAAAAACGAGTATGCAAGTTGGACAAATGAGATGCCAAATCCAACCGCTTTCATGTGGTATTGGACAGAAAGGAGGACTTTTTTTTTTCCTCCATTTGAAAATGCGGACGTTATCAGCACCACTGTCTGATTCCAATCAATGCAAGTCATCAGAATCAGGTAATACACCAACTTATATTCTTGTCTTCATGAAAGAAAGGAATCTATGTGTGTTAAACATGCTTGTATTATCATTAAACACCATTAACTTGTTAACAAAAATGTCTCTTTCATAAATAAATAAATATAAATTATAAATAGGAATGAGGTAGATCTCCTCGACTTGGTCAATTGAAAAGTAGCTCGCCTGCAGAAAAAGTGTGAGCGCCCCTGCCCTAAAGACTCCAATCTCACCTTGTTTTGTGCCCCCCGACCTGTTGCTCCATTGCCCCCCAATGACCAACAGCCTGCTGGCACAATTGTTATTTTTGCATCAGCCAGTAAAAAAAAATATCTTTTAACCAAGAGCCGTGTCCCGCTGTCGGTATCTAAAGGCGGTTGAGGTTATCCGTCTTTTTTAAGTCGTCTTGCTGGGAAATCATTAGGAGCGCAACTGGTGCGGGACATGCTGATGAGCTGGTAAATGGAAATATACGGCGGGTGCGCCAATAAAAGGACGGGATGGACGCCATGTTTGCAGCAAGACTTCTGCGTTTGACTGTAACTTTCTTCTTTTTTCTAACTTTCTGGAGGGCGGTATAGCTCGGTTGGTAGAGCGGCCGTACCAACGACTTGAGGGTTCCAGGTTCAATCCCCGCTTCTGCCATTCTAGTCACTGCCGTTGTGTCCTTGGGCAAGACACTTCACCCACAATCCCAGTGCCACCCACACTGGTTTGAATGTAAAAATTAGATATTGGGTTTCACTATGTAAAGCGCTTTGAGTCACTAGAGAAAAAGCGCTATATAAATATAATTCACGTGTTTGAAGAACATTTCCACTGGTTTTAGAGCTACTGAGAGGCAGCATGATATGCATTAAGTTCTAATCACAATAATAATAAAAGTGTAGCTCGGTTGGTAGAGCGGCCGTGCCAGCAACTTGAGGGTTGCAGGTTCGATTCCCGCTTCCGCCATCCTAGTCACTGCCGTTGTGTCCTTGGGCAAGACACTTTACCCACCTGCTCCCAGTGCCACCCACACTGGTTTAAATGTAACTTAGATATTGGGTGTCACTATGTAAAGCGCTTTGAGTCACTAGAGAAAAGCGTTATATAAATATACTTCACTTCACTTCACTAATGTTACTATTATTACATTACTATTATTATTATTATTATTTGGTGTATTTTAGAAAATCCTTTCTTACATAAAAACATGCCCTTTTCCATATTTTAGCCTTACTTTTTGTATGCCATGTACTTTAAAACTGGACCAAACATATTTTTTATATATTTTAATATCGTTTCTTTTGTTTTTGGCTGTTTAATGTTGATTGACACGTTTGTTTGCTTGTTTTATTATTATACCTTTTTATTAAAAGCGCTACATTATAGATAAATATGTGAGTGTGAATCTTGTCTGTCTATCTGTGTTGGGCCTGCGATGAGGTGGCGACTTGTCCAGGGTGTACGCCGCCTTCCACCCCATTGTAGCTGCGATAGGCGCCAGCGACCCCAAAAGGGAATAAGCGGTAGAAAATGGATGGTTGGATGTTATTGTTATGTCATTTCCTGAGTCCTGTAAAATTATTTTATGTATAAGTCATGTTTTTAGTCATATTTTTGTCAGGCTTGTCCTTGACAGTTTGGTCTATGTCTAAGTTTTTCCTGTGCATTTGTCTTTCTTTCCTGTCTTTAGTTCCTGTCAGCACTCTTATTTTTGTTCCGTTTCCTGTTTGCCTCCCTGAGTGCTGTGTCCCCTCAGCTGTGGCTGATTGGCACCTGGCCACACCTGGTGTCAATCAGCCAGTCACTGTTTGAACCTGTTTTGTCCTCCAGTCAGATGCTGGATTATTGTCCTGTCGATGTCACCACTACCTGTTTTGTCGCTTGTAGCTTTGTCTACTCGGTTCACTCTGCTCATGCCATAGTTCCGTCGTGTCACAGTAAGTGTTTTTGTTCTTAGCCAAGTTTGTTATCCGCCTTGTGCGCGCCTTTTGTTGGTACCCTTTTGGTTTGTTCTTGTTTTAGTGCTTAATTAAATCATGTTTTCTTACGCAATGCCTGCCTCCTTCTCTGCATCTTGGGTTCCTCATCAACTCAATCTGACAGAATAATCCAGCAGTGACTGGAGGACAAAGCAGGTAAAAATAGAAGCGGGCTGATTGACACCAGGTGTGGCCAGGTGCCAATCAGCTACAGCTGAGGGGACACAGCACTCAGGGAGACAAACAGGAAACTGAACAAAAATAAGAGCGCTGACAGTAAAAACTAAAACATGGCCACACTGTCAGGGACAAGCCCGACAATTTTTCTGTTACAGCAACATTTTTATGGCCACAATTACTCCGTCGTCTCTTTTAATAAGCCATTTTTGAACCTGTGAGAAGTTGGCAAAAAATTAAAAATAATAACACTGCCGTACATTTGTGCTAAGTTTTCGCTGTAAAACTTTTTGTGCCATTTTAAAGATATTCAAAAATATTTTTTCTGACCAATGACGTCATCTAGCCCCCCCTCTACCCCACATGTGCTACGTTTGTGCTACACTTAAAAAAAAAAACAATCTATTATAGATTTTTTTTTTGTAATTATAGTATTTATGTTATTAATATGTTATTATTCATAACCAGCTCGCGCCACTTGGTCAAAATCGCCCCAAATTTGTCCCGTTTGTGCTACGAAAACGTATTTGTCAATCTATTACAGCTTTTATGTTATTATGTATGTATGGATGAATGGATTAGATACATTTATGTTATGGGGCTAGATATGAATATTAAAACAATACATAAAAACTATAATAGTTGCATCTTTTTTTGCAGCACAAACAAATGGGACACGTTTGGGAAGATTTGGACAAGGTGGGGCGCTTGATGACATCACTGGTCCGAAAATGCATTTCAGAATAATTTATAAAAGGTAACAGCAAATTTTATTACAGCATTTCTATATTTGCAATCACGCAAATACAATTTCTAAAAATTGGGCTATAAAAAAACGAGTGTGATTAATCACAAAAAAGGTTTGCAATAATCATGTATACACAAAGGTTATTCACACTATTTTATTTTGACCGCAAATTAGATTAGATTAGATTAGATAGTACTTTATTTATTCCGTCAGGAGAGTTCCTTCAGGAAAATTAAAATTTTCAGCACAATCCCAGTCAAGTTTCCCATTCAAATGCTCTTTGTAATGTTACCAAATGCTGTGGCAATTAATTAAAATACATTCAAGTAGTAAATTAAAATAATGTATGACAAAGTATTTCTGATTCGGATTGTGATGCTACAAATAAATGTCCCAAAATTGGGGTCTTTTTTTAAAAAAAGTTAACGTGAATTATGCAAGTAATCACCTGTGATTAATCATGATTATTATGATTTCAAAACATAATCATTTGACACCTTTCAAAAAAATATACATAAATGATAAAAAGAAAAACAAATTAGATATTTTTATCCCTTGAATCAGCCATATCATTACCCTTTATTGCCACTGGATGGCAGTATTGTAGCATCCACGAAAACGAGCGTGCATGATAACTTTTAATATGCAAGTTGATCTTTTCTGTTTTTGGTGACAAATTACACCATCTAAAATATTTTTTTTTCCACCCAAAAAAGTCCAATTTCTTTGAAATGTCTTCATATTGAAAATTCATAGCACTTTTCCTTTACAAGTCAAGTTTGATTGACTTTCTCCTGTCATAAACGAATGCTTTTGTATACTACATGGTTGTAATCAAACTATAAGTACTGAATGTGTGTGTGTGTGTGTGTGTGTGTGTGCACAACCAGTGGAGTTGGCACGTTGTGTAATTTAACTTATATTCAATTAAATAGGCTGCAAAGATGAGATGTTTACTGTTCGAACAGAGAAACTAATTTTCTTTCGTGAATAATCATTAACTTAGAATTTAATGGCCGCAACACATTGCAAAACAAGTTGGTACAGGAGCATTTTTACACTGTGTTACATGGCCTTTCCTTTTAACGACACTCAGTAAATGTTTGGGAACTGAGGAGACCAATTTTTGAAGCTTTTCAGATGGAATTTCTTTCCATTCTTGCTTAATGTACATCTTAAGTTGTTTAACAGTCTGGGGTCTCTGTTGTGGTATTTTAGGCTTCATATAGCGGCACACGTTTTCAATGGGAGAAAGGTCTGGACTACAGGCAAGCCAGTCTTAGTACCCGCGCTTTTTTAGTGGCATTGTCTTGCTGAAATAAGCAGGGGCATCCATGATAATGTTGCTTGGATGGCAACATAAGTTGCTCCGAAACATGTATGTACCTTTAAGCATTAATGGTGCCTTCACAGATGTGTAAGTACCTCATGCCTTTGGCACTAATACACCCCCCTTACCTCTCACAGATGCTGGCTTTTGAACTCGGCACCTATAACAGTCCGGATGGTTCTTTTCCTCCTTGGTCGGAGGACACAACGTCCACAGATTGCCAAAAACAATTGAAATGTGGACTCGACAGACCACAGAACACTTTTCACTTTTGCTATCAGTCCATCTTAGATGAGCTCGGGCCCAGCGAAGCCGGCGGCAGTTTCTGGTGTTGTTGATAAATGGCTTTGCTTTGCATAGTAGAGTTTTAACTTGCACTTACAGATGTAGCGACCAACTGTGGTTACTGACAGTGGTTTTCTGAAGTGTTCCTGAGCCATGTGGTGATTTTCTTTACACACTGATGTCTGTTTTTGATCCAGTACCGCCCTGAGGGGTCAACTGGTCCGTAATATCATCGCTTACGTGCAGTGATTTCTCCAGATTCTCTGAACCTTTTGATGATTTTACGGACCGTAGATGGTAAAATCCCTAAATTCCTTGCAAGCTTGTTGAGAAATGTTGTTCTTTAAACTGTTCGACAATTTGCTCACGCATTTGTTCACAAAGTGGTGACCCTTGCCCCATCCTTGTTTGTGAATAACTGAGCATTTCACGGAAGCTGCTTTGTATACCCAATCATGGCACCCACCAGTTCCAATTGGCCTTTTCACCTGTAGGATGGTTCCAAATAAGCGTTTGATAAGAATTCCTCAACGTTCTCAGTCTTTTTTGCCACTTGTGCCAGCTTTTTTGAAAAATGTTGCAAGGCATCAAATTCCAAATAAGGAAATATTTACAAACAAACAAGCAAAAAAAAGTAACTGAGTCTGTTGTTGCAGTCTATTCAATTGAATATAGGTTGAAAAGGATTTGCAAATCATTGGTAATTCTGTTTTTATTTATGATTTACACAATGGGCCAGACTTCACTGTTTAGGATATAGATACTATACATGTGTTATTTAATGTATATGTATGTGTGTACTGTATATGTATATATGTGTGTATATGGTATATGTGTGTGTGTGATGTATATATATATGTATATGTATGTATATGTATATGTATGTATATATATATGTATATGTATAAGTGTGTATATAGATATATATAGTAATATATAAATATATATATATATATAGTGTGTGTGTGTTTTTGCGCATCTGTGTACATATACGTATGTTTGTGTAATATGTGTGTCTGTGTGTGTATATATATTTATATATGCATAAATGTGTAACATATGCATAAATGCGTCTATATAGGTATGAGTGTATATATGTGTACTAGTGTATATATGCGTACGTGTGTGTGTGGTGTATATGTATTTATGCATGTTTGTATATGTATTTATGTATGTGTTACGTGTATATATACACCTGAATGTGTAAATGTGTGTGTGTATATACTGTATGTGTGCGTATATGTATGTATGTATATATGTATGTGTGTGTGTGTGTGTGTGTGTGTGTGTGTGTGTGTGATAATATATATATATATAATATAATAGATATATATATATATTATATACTATATATGTATGATAATGAATATATGTATGTATATGTATATGAGATATGTAATATATATGTAATGTATATATGTATGTATATGTATGTATGTAGTATGTATGATATATGTATGTATATGTATATATGTTATATGTATAGTAATATATAATGTATATGTATATATATGTATGTATATGTAATAATATGTACTATGTATATATATATATGTTATGTATATGTATCAATCACATCAACTCAATCAATGGTATTTTATTTCGGCAATCTCACATAAAACAAAGAACAACAACAAGAAAAGAAAAAACAAAAACAAAAAAAACAAAAAAAAAAACAAAAAAAACAACACTCATTTGAGCAATGATTGAGCCGAAAGGGTGTAGGTTGAAGCAACGCTTATATAAACCTACCCCATCACAACAAGAACAAGCTTCAAAATATATAAAATCTAAAACATGCTTCACGTATATTACTTTTTTTTTTTTAAACAATATATAAAGCAACATATATGTAGCAACACGTCTCATATACATAGTTTAACATTTAAATCAAACATATACATTTGTACACTTATATATATATATATATACTATATATACATATACATACACACACATATATATATATACATATACACATACATACCATACACACACATATATATATATACATATACATACACATATACACACATACATACATACAATACATACATAATACATACACAATTCACTTTAAATTCCATATAAAGTGGTAATATATACATTTTAATATAACCTATATGTATAATTCTGAATCATACATTGTAATTTATACATATTATATTATTGTCTTTCTATAAACAAGTGTTTGCTCTTCTTTCTTATATTACCTAATGATAAATGATTTAAAAAGCTTTTTAAACTGTGTTTATGTTGGGTGCTGTGTTTTAATTTCATCCTTTAAACAGTTCCATATTTTAACCCCTGCTATTGTTATACTCATTCGTTTCTGCGTTGTTCTACAATATTGGATCTTAAAAAGTAGTTCTCCTCTTAAATTATAATTCCCTTCTCTTTGTAAAAATCTTCTCTGTAACCCTGTTGGAAGTAAATCTTTACTTGCTTTATAAATCATTTGGGCAGTCTTGAGTTGGATGAGATCTGGTAGTTTTAAATCAAATGTTTTTATAAATAATCCATTAGTGTGTTCTCGGGGTCCTGTGTTATGTATCAGTCTGATGGCCCTTTTTTGCATTATGAATAGTGGTTGGATGTTCGTCTTATATGTATTTCCCCAAACTTCTAGACAGTAACTCAAATATGGTAAAACAAGTGTACAATAAAGAGTGTGTAATGTTTTTTGATTAAGAATGTGCCTTGTTTTACCCAGGACAGCAATACTTCTGGCCAACTTCCCTTTGATGTATGTAATGTGTGACTTCCAGCAGATCCTTTGGTCCAAGATCACACCCAAAAATTTGATTTTGTTTACTCTTTCTATACTAACATTGTCTATATACAATTTTACATCTATATCATTTCTCTTATTTCCAAATAACATAAAGTTAGTTTTATTTAGGTTCAATGATAATTTATTAGCATCAAACCATTTTTTTAGTTTATACATCTCCATGGTGACGGTCCTCAGGAGCTGCTGCAAGTCCACATCAGAACAGAGTACATTGGTGTCATCCGCAAATAACACATATTTAAGGTTTTCAGTTACTTTACAAATATCATTTATATACATGATGAACATCTTGGGCCCTAAAACTGACCCCTGTGGTACCCCACATTTAATATTTAACCAGCATGATTTGTTTTGTGATATCTGTACAAACTGCTTTCTATCAGATAAATAACTTTTTATCCATTCCAGAACAATACCCCTAAAACCATATTTTTCCATTTTTCTAAAAAGAATACTATGGTCTACTGTATCAAAAGCCTTCTTAAGATCTAAGAATACTCCTATTGTATATTTATTTTTATCAATACTATCAGTTATTTCCTCAATTAAATCTGTTAATGCTTGTGCTGTTGATCGATTATTCCTGAAACCATATTGCCTATCTGTTAATAATTCATTTTTTTCTACAAAGCCATCGAATCTATTTATAAATATTTTTTCTAATATTTTGGAGAACTGTGGTAGTATTGAGATTGGTCTGTAGTTTGTGAATAAGTGTCCGTCTCCCGCTTTGTGAATAGGAACAACTTTTGCAATTTTCATTAGTTGAGGAAATACTCCCATTTCAAATGAAAGGTTAAATAGATACGCTAATGGAGCACTAATTCCATCTATCACACACTTTAAAGTTTGCATGTCTATATCATCCACATCTTTGCTTGTTTTGTTCTTAAAACTTTTGACTATGTCCCTGATTTCTCTTTCTACTACTGGTTTTAAAAACATTGTTTTAGGGTTTGGGTTGATATAATCTGCTGCATCTATTTTTGTCCCTTCTACCTTTATCTCTTCTGCTAGTTTCGGTCCAATATTTATAAAATACTCATTAAATGTATTTACTATCACCTCCTTATCCTTAATCATATTGTTATTTTCCATAAAGTATGGTGGGTATTGATTATCATCATTTTTATTTCTAATAATACCATTTAATATTTTCCATACACCTCTTATATTATTCTTGTTATATTCCAGTTTATTTATATAATAATCTTTTTTACACATTCTGATTATATTGATTAGTTTATTTTTATATTTTTTATATTTATTTTCATTTACTAAAGTTCTATTTTTTATAAATTCCTTATATAAAATATTCTTTTTTTTACAGGCATTTTGGAGTCCTTTAGTCATCCACGGTTTAAACTCGCCGTACTTTGACTTCCTTTTATAATTTACTACTGGACAATTTCCATCATATAGTATTTTAAATGTGTTTAAGAATTCTTCATAAGCTGCATTAACTTCTTTTTTATCATAAATAGTATTCCAATTTTGCTTTTGTAGTTCATTCTTGAATTTGTTGAGCGATTTCTCTGTTATGATTCTTTTATAGACAGTTTCACATTCATTCTTGATTTTAATTTTACTGGCACAGTTGTAGACCACAAAGACTGGGAGATGATCACTTATATCATTTATCAAGATTCCACATATTAGGTTGTCATCCATTATATTGGTAAATATATTGTCAATTAGGGTGGCACTATGTGATGTGATTCTTGTTGGTTTATTTATCAAAGATATCAAACTCATACTGTGCATTGTGTCTATAAATTCTGCTGTTTCTCTATTGCTACTTGTATGTATTAAGTCAATGTTAAAGTCTCCACTAATAAATATTTCTTTGTTATTCAATTTATAAAATAATCCTTCCATAGCTTTGGTGAAGATTTCTATTTTGGATCCCGGAGTTCTATATATACAACTAACTAGGATATTTTTTCTTCCTTCTCTTATAATCTCTACCGTTATACATTCCATTACTTGTTCAATGATAGATGTCATATTTTCAACTTTAATAAAGTTTAGAT
>NC_084620.1:64234577-64262077 GCF_033978795.1 Nerophis ophidion
AAAATGTCGACTTTTTTCTTATCAAATCGGGAACAATTTCTCATATTCTGTTTTTGTAATATTGCAGTGTTTTCTCGTAAAATGATTACTTTTCTTCATGTAAAACTATTACTTTTTTTTAATGCAAAATGATATTTGTCATATAAAATTCGGACTTTTATCACAATGTTGCCATTTATTTTTGTTGGTCTTGTAAAATTGTGACCTTTTTTTTTTTTTAGGAAAATGATGACTTGTTTTGATAATTATTATAATATTGCCGAAATTTTTAAGTTTTCCTATGAAATTGTGAATTTTGTCGAGTAAAATTACGACTCCTTTCATAAAATTGCCAACATTTTAAGCTTTTCTTGTAAAATTGCGACCGTTGAGTAAAATTCCAACTTTTATCACAATATTGCACATATGATCAGTTTTTCTTGTAAAATTTTGACTTGCATTGAGTAAAATTACTATTATAATCCTGCCAAAATTCTAAGTATTTCTTGTGAAATTCCAACTCATTTTTCACAAGTTTTTTTAAATATTTGCATAGTATGTATATATTATTAATGTTGTAAATACAAATCTTTACATATCTAGGAAGGGTGGTCCTAAAGAGGTAGGCATTTTTCGGAGGTCTCAAGAAGGTAACAAATACAAGTGTGTGTGTGTGTGTGTGTGTGTTCTTGTATTTCTATCCTTTTTGAGACACCGACAAGGAAAAGTACCTTCCATATGAGGACCGGTGAACAAGTTAGGACCGAAATAATGGAAAAACCATTGCATCTAATAGAGAATGTCTCACTTACACCCCTGGTGGTCAAACCTATCAAAATGAGGGTGATCCCAAAAAAGGAGGGATTTTTCAAATTGACTCTGTGTCGCTTTTAAAAGTGCTCCCCCTCTGGCCAACATATGAAATAACAAGGTGTAAAATTTTGAAGCGCTACCCATCTGGCAAACATATGTAAGAAGTGTAAGAAATTGAAAATAAATATGTATATAGAGACATACTGTTATAAGTTGAAGTAAATAATGAAGATTAAAAACCAATTACAAACAGAATTCCCCAAAAAATAAATAACTAAGAGCAGTCTTTTTCTCACAATATGTCGACTTTTTTCTTATCAAATCGGGAACAATTTGTGATATTCTGTTTCTGTAATATTGCAATATTTTCTCATAAAATGATTCCTTTTTTTATGTAAAACTATTACTTTTTAATGCAAAATGATGACATTTGTCATATAAAATTAGGATTTTTTTTCACAATATTGCCTATTTTTTTGTTGATCTTGTAAAATTGTGACATTTTTTTTAGGAAAATGACTTGTTTTGCCAAGTGAAGTTCCGATAATTATTATAATAATGCCAACATTTTTAAGATTTCCTATGAAATTGTGAATTTTGTCGAGTAAAATTGCGACTCCTTTCCTAAAATTGCCAGAATTTTAAGCTTTTCTTGTAAAATTGCGACCGTTGAGTAAAATTCCAACTTTTATCACAATATTGCACAAATGTTCAGTTTTTCCTGTAAAATTTTGACTTGCATTGAGTAAAATGACTACTTTTATTATAATACTGACAAAATTCAAAGTTTTTCTTGTGAAATTCCAACTCATTTTTCACAAGTTTTTTTTAATATTTGCATAGTATGTATATATTATTATTCTTGTAAATACAAATCTTTACATATCTAGAAAGGGTGGTCCTAAAGAGGTAGGCATTTTTCAGAGGTCTCAAGAAGGTAACAAATACTAGTATGTGTGTGTGTGTGTGTGTGTTCTTGTATTTCTATCCTTTTTGAGACACAGACAAGGAAAAGTACCTTCCATATAAGGACCGGTGAACAAGTTAGGACCCAAATCATGGAAAAACCATTGCATCTAATAAGGAATGTCTCACTTGCACCCCTGGTGGTCAAACCTATCAAAATGAGGGTGATGCCAAAAAAGGAGGGATTTTTCAAATCGACTGTGTATCGCTTTTAAAAGTGCTCCCCCTCTGGCCAACATATGAAATAACAAAGTGTAAAATTTTGAAGCGCTACCCATCTGGCAAACATATGTAAGAAGTGTAAGGAATTGAAATTGAAAATATGTATATAGAGACATGCTGTTATAAGTGGAAGTAAAAAATTAAGATTTAAAACCAATTACAAACAGAATTCCCCAAAAAAGAAATAACTAATAGCAGTGTTTTTCTCACAATATGTCGACTTTTTTCTTATCAAATCGGGAACAATTTCTCAAATTCTGTTTCTGTAATATTGCAATATTTTCTCATAAAATGATTCATTTTTTTATGTAAAACTATTACTTTTTTAATGCAAAATGATGACATTTGTCATATAAAATTCGAACTTTTATCACAATATTGCCATTTATTTTTGTTGGTCTTGTAAAATTGTGACTTTTTTTTTTTTTTTAGGAAAATGATGACTTGTTTTGCCTAGTGAAGTTCCGATAGTTATTATAATATTGCCAACATTTTTAAGTTTTCTAATGAAATTGTGAATTTTGTCGGGTAAAATTACGACTCTTCTTAAAATTGCGAACATTTTAAGCTTTTCTTGTAAAATTGCGTTTGTTGAGTAAAATTCCAACTTTTATCACTATATTGCACAAATGTCCAGTTTTTCTCGTAAAATTTTGACTTGCATTGAGTAAAATCACTACTTTTATTATAATACTGCCAAAATTCAAAGTTTTTCTAGTGAAATTCCAACTCACTTTTCACAAGTTTTGTTTATATTTGCATAGTATGTATATATTATTATTGATGTAAATACAAATCTTTACATATCTAGGAAGGGTGGTCCTAAAGAGGTAGGCATTTTTCGGAGGTCTCAAGAAGGTAACAAATACAAGTGTGTGTGTGTGTGTGTGTGTGTGTGTGTGTGTGTGTGTGTGTGTGTGTGTGTGTGTGTGTGTGTGTGTGTGTAAGCTTCCCTCAGAGAGGTCATGCTGCAGCTGAGACGCACAACAGATGTGCTACCCCGCCATGCTTTTATACACCAGCTGGGTGCGCTGTCAAAATACTATTAATTACAATCGAGGGAACATGAATGTGAGTTTCAAAGCAGCGAGCGCCGGTGTAACGTTCTTCTTCTCGACGCCTCGCCAATGTTGCTGCGGCGAAGTGAGACAAAGTCAGCTTATTGATTGCACCTGTGGCGCCACACCTGCAGGACGTCGGCATTGGAGAAAATATAGAGTTGTTGCCACGTTTGTTTAGTTTTTTGTGAGAGTCCCGTGTTGGATCTGAGGAAGGGTCTTCTGGCTCGCCATCTCTGTTGTAGTCCTAATGGACTGAACCGAGCACGTATCCTTAGAACAAGTGAACTTTTAGCAATATTTTGAGTTGTTCCCTATCTGAGGTAACCAGTGGCTCATTTTATTTTCGAAGTTTTTTTCAAAATTTTACCTGTCATGGAATATCCCGAAAAAAGGCTTTAAAGTTCCTGGTTTTCGCTATTTGTAAATCAAGCCGTCCATTTTCCTGTGTTACGTCACTACGTGACGCCAATACAAACAAACATGGCAGATAGAACTCAAAGATATAGCGACATTAGCTCGGATTCAAACTCGGATTTCAGCGGTTTAAGCGATTCAACAGATTACGCATGTATTGAAACGGATGGTAGGAGTGTGGAGGCGGATAGCGAAAACGAAATTGAAGAAGAAACTGAAGCTATTGAGCCATATGACGACGGACAAAGGCGACGCGGACGAATTCGGCGATCGCCTTTTAACCAATGATTGCATCTTTTGACCACTGGAGCAACTTAAATCTGTCGATTGGTAAGTGTTTGTTTGGCATTAAATGTGGGTGGATGCAAATATAGCTACAAATGTACATACAGCTAGCCTAAATATTATGTTAGCATCGATTAGCTGGCAGTCATGCCGTGACCAAATATGTCTGATTAGCACATGAGTCAATAACATCAACAAAACTCAACTTTGTGATTTCGTTGACTTTATCGTTGGAAATGCATCTGCTTTGAGTGTCGCAGGATATCCACACATCTCTGTCGTAGCATCGCTATCGTCGGTAAAATATGCAGAACAAACGAGGGACTTTCGCATGTTTTGACACTTGTGCGACTTGAATCCGTCGATTGGTATGTGTTTGTTTGGCATTAAATGTGGGTGGAGGGAAAGGCTGTATGAAAATATATCGACAAATGAGGCATATTGATGCAATATGTACACACAGCTAGCCTAAATAGCATGTTAGCATGGATTAGTCAACTTTAATCCGTCCCTGATTGTGTTTTTACACCCGACAACACACCGACGAGGCATGATGTCTCCAAGGTACGGAAAACAGTCGAAAAAACGGAAAACAACAGAGCTGATTTGACTTGGGGTGTGTAATGTGTTTGAGAAAATGGCGGATTGCTTCCCGTTGTAACGTCACGGGTGAAAGGTCATCGCTCCGACAGCGAACAATTGAAAGGCGTTTAAATCGGCAAATTCACCCTTTTTAGAGTTCGGAAATCGGTTAAAAAAACATTTGGTCTTTTTTCTGCAACATCAAGGTATATATTGACGCTCACTGGTGCAACTTGAATCCATCAATTGGTATGTGTTTGGCATTAAATGTGGGTGGAGGGAAAGGCTGGATGCAAATAGAGCTACAAATGAGGCATATTGATGCAATATGTACATACAGCTAGCCTAAATAGCATGTTAGCATCGATTAGTCAACTTGAATCCGTCCCTGATCGACTTGTTACACCCTCCGACAACACACCGACGAGCCATGATGTCGCCAAGGTACGGAAAACAGTCGAAAAAATGGAAAATAACAGAGCTGATTTGACTTGGGGTGTGTAATGTGTTTGAGAAAATGGCGGATTGCTTCCCGTTGTAACGTCACGGGTGAAATGTCATCGCTCCGACTGCGAACAATTGGAATGCGTTTAAATCGCAGGAATTCACCCTTTTAGAGTTCGGAAATCGGTTAGAAAAACATGGTCTTTTTTCTGCAACATCAAGGTATATATTGACGCTTACATAAGTCTGGTGATAATGTTCCCCTTTAATGAGAGAACAGTGTGCATGTGTGCTTTTATAAGGCGGGGCCTGTTGCCTAGCGACGTATGACGCTGTTGGCTCACCATCTTTGTTGAGGTTCTACTCTATTGAACCAAGCATAAATCCTTATAGCAATTTAAAATTGAGGAACATATGTGGTTCTTACCTTGTTTGTTCCCTCGTTTGTTTCAATTTTATGGTTGGGGCGGGGGCGTTGTTGGCGGTGAGGTTAAGAGGGGAGGAGTATATTTACAGCTAGAATTCCCCAAGTCAAGTATTTCATATATATATATATATATGTATATATATATATATATATATATATATATATATATATATATTTATATAAGAGAAATACTTGAATTTCAGTGTTCATTTATTTACAGATATACACACATATAACACTCATTATTATTATTATATTATGATTATTACACCCTTTTAAATGGTTACTTACATTATTATTAGTATCATTATATACTATTATTATTATATCCTTTTAAATGGTTACTTAATTGCATTATTATTATTGTATATTATGATTATTATGCCCTCATATTATGCCCAACCAGCGGCATAGCTCGGTTGGTAGAGTGGCTGTGCCAGGAACTTGGGGGTTGCTGGTTCGATTCCCGCTTCTGCCATCCTAGTCACTGCCGTTGTGTCCTTGGGCAAGACACTTTACCCACCTGCTCCCAGTGCCACCCACACTGCTTTAAAATGTAACTCAGATATAGGGTTTCACTATGTGAAGCGCTTTGAGTCACTAGAGAAAAGCGCTATATAAATATAATTCACTTCACTTCATCTACTCATTGTTGAGTTAAGGGTTGAATATTCCATCCTTGTTCTATTCTCTGTCACTATTTTTCCTAACCATGCTGAACACCCTCTCTGATGTTGCATTGCTGTGTGGCACACACAAAAGTGCTTTCATCAAATGCACTAGAGTCTGGAATCTTCCGTCGCTCCCTAGCATGGCCCAAAACTGGTCAAGCTTTGCTTCCTGAGGATGATCTTCACTGCCAAACACTATTTCTTCCCAATCGCAGCTGCGGCTGCGTATTTCTTCATCTTACTCGTCATCAGCGTCGCCGTGGCTGTATCTTCCTCGTTCTTCTGCTTCGTTGATTGGTTGATTTATTGAAACTTTTATTAGGAGATTGCACAGTTCAGTACATATTCCGTACAATTGACCACTAAATGGTAACACCCAAATAAGTTTTTCAACTTGTTTAAGTCGGGGTCCACGTTAATCAATTCATGATTAACGCAATTCGTCTCCTTGCTGTGTGCGCAGTTGTGCACTGGACTCTCTAAAAGCCGTAGATGTTATTGTCACATATGTGTACAATAGATTGCAGTGTTGTCCTGTTTAAGAGTGTCACAACATTGCTGTTTACAGCGGACAAACTGCTTTACGGTAGACGAAAACGGGACTGCTGTTGTTGTGTGTTGTTACCGCGCTGGGAGGACGTTAATGAAACTGCCTAACAATAAACCCACATATGAAACCAAGAACTCGCCCTCGATCATTCTACAGTTATAACGTCATTAGGCAGACACGCTGTTTATATTGTGGGAAAGCGGACGTGAAAACAGGGCGTGGCCTCCAGCTCCGCCTGAATTGTGGGAGATTTTTGGGAGATAATTTGTCTCAGGAGGTTTTCGGCACTGAATTTCGGGAGTCTCCCGGAAAATCCGGGAGGGTTGGCAAGTATGCTGCTGTAGTTCTACAGTATTGAAACATGCATACATCCTTTATAACAAGTGAAGATTGGGAAAATATGGAGTCGTTCCCTTGTTTGATCCCTCATCCAACCGAGGTCACCCATGTTGCTCCTGTTGTAGTTCAAGGTCAAGTTCTACCATAATGAGCCAAGCATACCAAGCATAGCTTCTTCATCTGGCTCTCAATGAAGGTGAACGCTCTCCCATCTCCTGCTTCTGCTCTTTGTATCGTCTTGTTTTGGTTTAACTTTCTAAGAGCCTGCCGTTTGCAATATTCTCCGAAATCTAAAACGTGGACTTGATAAACTGGTAGCTCTACGAAATTGACAAGATCTTCACGACGTGAAGCTCGGGTCCCGAGTAACCTGCCTTTTTTTTTTTTATATATAACATTTTTAATAAGTCCAACAAAATAATGCAATATTGATCCAATTCTAAACCAAAACCTGGCCCAGCAACATTCAGAAGGGCAAGCCACAGAGTAATTGAGAGGACACACAAACATGACAAAAACAATCCAAAGTAGTCAAACAAAAATGAATATCTACAACAGTATTAATAATAACAAGAATTCCAACACAACAGTGATTAAAAATCACTCATTTATATTGTCATCATAGCATTTTATAAAAAACAAAAACAATAAACAATAGTGTGACATAGGGGTGTAACGGTACACAAAAATTTCAGTTCGGTACGTACCTCGGTTTAGAGGTCACAGGTCGGTTCATTTTCAGTACAGTAAGAAAACTACAAAATATATAAATTTTTGGGTTATTTATTTACCAAATTTGTAAACAATGGGTTTATCCTTTTAACTTTGGGAACACTATAATAATTCTGCCCAAGTTAATCAACATTAAAGTGCCTCAAATTGTTGCTCGGATTAAATAAAATGACAAAACTTTTCTTCTACATATAAAAAGTGCAACATCAAACAGTTTCAACTCAACTCATAATGTTTAATTTATCACAGCATTTAGGAAGCCTATAGTTGATTTTTATTATGTAAATTTTATATTTTTATCAACATGTGATAGCAGGGACGCTGCCATTCAAAGCTTTTCTGTCCGTAAAACACACACACACACCACACAATGAGCTAACGTTACGCTAAAACCTAATTAGCCTTCACCTCAAGCCAGAACTGCGAGCGAGCTGAACTGCAGTATAAGTTTCTAGAAGGTTAACGGGCTCATAGTGATGTTTGTAATAAATGACTGGGAGGTGTTTACTATCATTTGGGGAGAGTACGCTGCCTTATGCACACTTGCTCGACACTGAAGCATTTACTACATGCGCTCTGAATACGCACTGCTGATTGGCTGTTACCGCTATATATGTAACCAATCAGATGGTTGTGTGGGTGGGACAATGCTGGGTGCTGAGACAGAGGCAGAAGAAGCAAAGCAGCTTGTTAAGACTTTAGCTTAGAAACTCGTTTAGTACACCCCCGTACTGAACCGAAGACCCTGTACCGAAACGGTTCAATACTAATACACGTACCGTTACACCCGTAGTGTGACAATAGCTTACACTTGTGTGGCATCTCACAAGCTTGACAACACATTGTGTCCAATATTTACTACAAGGATAAAAATAAGTCATATTTTAGGTTCATTTGATAGTTAAAACAAATGTAACAAATGGATCCTATTTCCAATATATGACATTATCTCAACTAAATGCAGTTTTTTCTACTGATATCTCCATAGCTTGTGTATACCAGTCAGTATAAGTTGGACTATCAGTATCTATCCATTTTTTAAATATTACCCTTTTTGCTATGATTCATATTGAAAGAAATGCATTTTTACTCCTTTATATCACGTTGCCAAATGGATGCAGATCACCAAGAACACAAGTTTACCTGTTCTGACAGAATGTTTGCTGCTCGATACAAGACGGACTCCTGGGAGAAGTGGAGGGTCCTGAGACATTGAAGGTGTCTATGTATTTGAAACTGTTATTACAGATCATCTGTTGATTGGATTGAGCATTGCTTTGGTCTAGACCAGGGGTGCCCACACTTTTTCTGCAGGCGAGCTACTTTTCAATTGACCAACTCGAGGGGATCTACCTCATTTATATATATCATTTATATTTATTTATTTATGAAAGAGACATTTTTGTAAACAAGTTAAATGTGTTTAATGATAATACAAGCATGTGTAACACATATAGATGTCTTTCTTTCACAAAGACAAGAATATAAGTTGGTGTATTACCTGATTCTGATGACTTGCATTGATTGGAATCAGACAGTAATGATGATAACGCCCACATTTTCAAATGGAGGAGAAAAAAAGTTGTCCTTTCTGTACAATACCACATGAAAGTGGTTGGTTTTTGGCATCTAATTCATCCAGCTTCCATACACTTTACAAGAAAAACATTGGCGGCAAATTGCTTGATTGACATTCACGGCACCCGAGGGTCTTGTGAGATGACGCTGGCTGCTGCCAGTTCATTATTATGAAAAAATGACAGAGAGGAAGGCGAGAAACACTTTTTATTTCAACAGACTTTCGCGCCGTCCCTTCCGTCAAAACTCTAAAGGCCGACTGCACATTTCCTATCTTCACAATAAAAGCCCTGCTTCATGCTGCCTGCGCTAACAAAATAAGAGTCTCGGAAAGCTGGCGTGCACAAGTGATGTGCACGCCAGCTTTCTGAGGGGTCGCTTGTGCACGCCAGTTTTCCGAGACTCTGTATTTAGTTAGCGCAGGCAGCATGAAGCAGGGCTTTTATTGTGAAGATAGGAAATGTGCAGTCGGCCTTTACAGTTTTGACGGAAGGTACGGCGCGAGAGTCTGTTGAAATAAAAAGTGTTTCTCGCCTTCCTCTCGGTCATATTTTCATAATAATGATCTTGCAGCAGCCAGCGTCATCTCACAAGACCCTCCGGTACCGTGAATGTCATTTAAGTGACGTCTTGGTGAAGATTGATGATCACTAATTTTTAGGTCTATTTTTTTTTAAAAGCCTGGCTGGAGATCGACTGACACACCCCCCGCGGTCGACTGGTAGCTCGCGATCGACGTAATGGGCACCCCTGGTCTAGACAATGTCAGTCGCTTAGTGAGCTTAGAGGCTGCCCGTCGTGATGGACGGGCTGGGCAGAGCTGTAGCCACTTTCTAGGTTTCTGGATTGAAGCGCACACTGGATAACATCTCGGAGAAGCTTTCCACGCCGTAAAGCGAAATTACATCCCTTTCCCCTCTTTGGAAAGACACTTGGGATGTTGACTTTGTTTCATGAGTCTGAGCGGGGCGACTTCCAGGCTAATGGACAAAACGCACACCCATGGAGCCATTATACCAGAGGTGTCAAACTCAAATAGAGTGGGCCGAAATTTTAAACTGAACAAAGCCGCGGGCCAAGGTTGAAAGAATTGACCTTTTTAATAGGGACCCAAACAAGTTTTGCATTGAATATTGAACAAGCAAGGCTTATATAACTTTAGTGACATGCAAAATCCAGTTTCAAATAATAATAATAATAATTTAAAAAATATCAAAGGTATATCAAATAAAATTGAAATAAAAATTTAATGACTCTTTTCTATTTACAGCCTTCTGTGGTAAATATCAAAATAAACTTTTTCCACAGGCTAATAATACATTTGAAAATAAAACAACAATAATGAATGAATGAAACATTCAAGCCTTGAAGTAGCAAGAGGAAAGTGCATGAATTAATTATTGCTTAGTTTGCTCCACTGATTTGCTTTACCACTGAATATGGAACAAGCAATAATTATATAACTTAATAGTGCAAAATCAACTTTAAAAAAAACCCCCGAAAAAACATCAATGGTAAAATTAATAAAATTTAAATAAAACATGTAATGCCTCTTTTCTATTTGCAGCCTTCTGAGGTAACTATCAACATTACATTTTTCCCCAGGCTAATAAATCTTAAAATAAAATAACAATGAGGTGGGTGGGGTTGGGGATGGGGTTACGTGGTGCATATTGTAGTGTCCCGGAAGAGTTAGTGCTGCAAGGGGGTGTGGGTATTTGTTCTGTTGTGTCTGTGTTGTGTTACGGTGCGGATGTTCTCCCAAAATGTGTTTTTCATTCTTGTTTGGTGTGGGTTCACAGTGCGGCGCATATTTGTAACAGTGTTAAAGTTGTTTATGCGGCCACCCTCAGTCTGACCTGTATGGCTGCTGAGCAAGTATGCTGCATTCACTTAAGTGTGTGTATAAGTCGCATATATTATGTGACTTGGCCGGCACGCTGTTTGTATGGAGGAAAAGCGGACTTGACAACATATTGTAGACAAAGCTAAAGGCAGTGCCTTATAGGCACGCCCCCAATATTGTTGTGCGGGTGGAAATCTGGAGAAATTCGGGAGAATGGTTGGAAAATCGGGAGAATTGGCAAGTATGAGTATTAGCGGCGAATAGTACCAGCGGGCCAGCTCTATTGTTAATTTGATATTTCCTCAAGGGCCAAATGAAATTGCACGGCGGGCCAGAGTTTGACACCCATGCACTATACCAACCCGCGCCTTCACCTCTTCACCCCCCGCGGTATCTGTGCACTGATTGCTGCAGCTTTGGGACGTTGGAAGTCTCAAGGTTTTGTGTGTCTGTCCTTGGAGGGGGTCGTCTGAAAACTAATGTAGTTGTTACTTTTAAGTGCAATGACAATAATGATAAAATAATACATTTGACTTATAAGGCGCCTATCTGGGCACTCAAGAATGCTGAACAAAAAGAAAGCAATGAAACCAAATTGGATAAAAACGACAACAACAACAAAGATGAGATATGATGATTGCAATGAATAAGCAGTCAGGAATAGGTATTTTTTGAGTCTTGATTTGAAGAGGGATATTAGTTCCAAAGATGTGGGGCAGAGCAGGTGAAAGCTTGAGTAGCCATGGTGGACAGTTTACATAAGGGGACAGTGAGATGGATGAATGAACAAGATCTTAAGGAACCTGAGGGCGTGACAACATGGAGCAGGTCAGAGAGATATGATGAAGAGAGGTTATGGATGGCTTTGAAAGTGAGAATTATTTTAAAGTCCATACGATGTTTGATTGGTAGCCAGTGGACTTGCTGCAGAACAGGGGTGATGTGCTGGATTGAAGGGGTTCTGGTGATTATCCGGGCTGCAGAGTTCTGGAGAAGCTGAAGTATGTGAAGAGACTTGTGAGGGAGACCAAACAGGAGAGAGTTGCAGTAGTCCAGGCGAGAGGTTTGATTTATTGATTGATACTTTTATTAGTAGATTGCACAGTTCAGTACATATTCCGTACAATTGACCACAAAATGGTAACACCCGAATACGTTTTTCCAACTTGTTTAAGTCGGGGTCCACGTTAATCAATTCATGGTACAAATATATACTATCAGCATAATACAGTCATCACACAGGTTAATCATCATAGTATATATATTGAATTATTTACATTATTTACTATCCGGGGGTGGGATGAGGAGCTTTGGTTGATATCAGTACTTCAGTCATCAACAATTGCATCAACAGAGAAATGGACATTGAAACAGTGTAGGTCTTACTTAGTAGGATATGTACAGCCAGCAGAGAACATAGTGGGTTCAAATAGCATAAGAGCAAGTATATACATTAGAAGTACATTTGATTATTTACATTAGGTTATTTACAATCCGGGGAGATGGGATGTGAATGGAGGAGGGTATTAGTAAAGGGTTGAAGTTGCCTGGAAGTGTTGTTTTAGAGCAGTTTTGAAGGAATATAGAGATGCACTTACTTTTATACCTGTTGGGAGTGCATTCCACATTGATGTGGCATAGAAAGAGAATGAGTTAAGACCTTTGTTGGATCGGAATCTGGGTTTAACATAGTTTGTGGAGATCCCCCTGGTGTTGTGGTTATGGTGGTCATTAAGGAAGTAGTTTGACATGTACTTCGGTATCAGGGAGGTGTAGCGGATTTTATAGACTAGGCTCAGTGCAAGTTGTTTTACTCTGTCCTCCACCCTGAGCCAGCCCACTTTGGAGAAGTGGGTTGGAGTGAGGTGTGATCTGGGGTGGAGGTCTAAAAGTAACCGGATTAGCTTGTTCTGGGATGTTTGGAGTCTAGATTTGAGGGTTTTGGAGGTGCAAGCGTAATCGAAAAAAGGGTTGAATGAGAATTCCCGCTAGAATCTTCAAGGTGCTTTTGTTGACCAGAGAGGAGATTCTGTAGAGGAATCTCGTTCTTTGGTTGACCTTTTTGATTACCTTGGTGGCAATTTTGTCGCAGGAAATATTAGCCTCTAGAATGGAACCTAGGTAGGTGATCTCATCTTTCCTGGTGATAAAAATGTCACCCACTTTTATAGTGAAGTCACTGACTTTCTTAAGGTTGATGTGGGACCCAAATAGGATGGATTCCGAGTATGGATACCTTGTTATCAGCGAGCCAGGTGCAAATATTAAAGAGTTCAGCACTGAGGATTTGTTCCACCTGTGACTTGTCCTTGCCGGATACCAGCAGGGCCGGGTCATCCGCAAACAGGAACAATTCACAGTTTCATGCTGATGGCATGTCATTTACGTATATTAGGAACAGTAAAGGTCCTAGTATACTGCCTTGGGGGACTCCACACCTTACTGAGAGGAGAGGGGACACAGGGCCGTTCACCTCTACCACCTGTTTCCTCCCCTCCAAGTAAGATTGCATCCAGCTCGATGAGGTATTATCGAATCCGATTGCTCTGAGTTTACCCAACAGTATAGCGTGGTTAACGGTGTCAAAGGTGTTCAATCCGGTTTCAGGGCAAATCACTCCACGGAGACAGCCCTCGCAAAAATGACTAATCTATTGCTAACGATGGATTCTGATGCGTCATCTATGTTGCTGCTCCTCGATCTTAGCGCTGCTTTCGATACCGTCGATCATAATATTTTATTAGAACGTATCAAAACACGAATTGGTATGTCAGACTTAGCCCTGTCTTGGTTTAACTCTTATCTTACTGATAGGATGCAGTGTGTCTCCCATAACAATGTGACCTCGGACTACGTTAAGGTAACGTGTGGAGTTCCCCAGGGTTCGGTCCTTGGCCCTGCACTCTTCAGCATCTACATGCTGCCGCTAGGTGACATCATACGCAAATACGGTATTAGCTTTCACTGCTATGCTGATGACACCCAACTCTACATGCCCCTAAAGCTGACCAACACGCCGGATTGTAGTCAGCTGGAGGCGTGTCTTAATGAAATTAAACAATGGATGTCCGCTAACTTTTTGTAACTCAACGCCAAAAAAATGGAAATGCTGATTATCGGTCCTGCTAGACACCGACCTCTATTTAATGATACAACTCTAACATTTGACAACCAAACAATTAAACAAGGCGACACGGTAAAGAATCTGGGTGTTATCTTCGACCCAACTCTCTCCTTTGAGTCACACATTAAAAGCGTTACTAAAACGGCCTTCTTTCATCTTCGTAATATCGCTAAAATTCGCTCCATTCTGTCCACTAAAGACGCTGAGATAATTATCCATGCGTTTGTTACGTCTCGCCTCGATTACTGTAACGTATTATTTCCGGGTCTCCCCATGTCTAGCATTAAAAGATTACAGTTGGTACAAAATGCGGCTGCTAGACTTTTGACAAGAACAAGAAAGTTTGATCACATTACGCCTGTACTGGCTCACCTGCAATGGCTTCCTGTGCACTTAAGATGTGACTTTAAGGTTTTACTACTTACGTATAAAATACTACACGGTCTAGCTCCATCCTATCTTGCCGATTGTATTGTACCATATGTCCCGGCGAGAAATTTGGGTTAAAGGACTCCGGCTTATTAGTGATTCCCAAAGCCCAAAAAAAGTCTGTGGGCTATAGAGCGTTTTTATTTCGGGCTCCAGTACTCTGGAATGCCCTCCCGGTAACAGTTCGAGATGCCACCTCAGTAGAAGCATTTAAGTCTCACCTTAAAACTCATTTGTATACTCTAGCCTTTAAATAGACTCCCTTTTTAGACCAGTTGATCTGCCGTTTCTTTTCTTTTTCTCCTATGTCCCAATCTCCCTTGTGGAGGGGGTCCGGTCCGATCCGGTGGCCATGTACTGCTCGCCTGTGTATCGGCTGGGGACATCTCTGCGCTGCTGATCCGCCTCCGCTTGGGATGTTTTCCTGCTGGCTCCGCTGCGAACGGGACTTTCACTGCTGTGTTGGATCCGCTTTGGACTGGACTCTCGCGACTGTGTGATTCCATTATGGATTGAACTTTCACACTATCATGTTAGACCCGCTCGACATCCATTGCTTTTGTCCTCTCCAAGGTTCTCATAGTCATCATTATCACCGACGTCCCACTGGGTGTGAGTTTTCCTTGCCCTTATGTGGGCCTACCGAGGATGTCGTAGTGGTTTGTGTTGTGGTTTGTGCAGCCCTTTGAGACACTAGCGATTTAGGGCTATATAAGTAAACATTGATTGATTGATTGATTGATTGATTGAAAGGCCTTCTGAATGTCCAGCATGACCGTGCCACAGTATTTGCCCTCATCCGCCTCATGTTGGATGTGGTTGGTTGGATAGAGAAGGCTGACCAGGTGACCAGGCTATGGACTAGTATGGCAGCAGTATGTTGGGTAAGGGATGAGCGAAGTCAATTGTTTCGTAGATGGAAGTAAGCAGACCGGGTAAAGTTGTTTCTGTGGGCTTGAAAGGAGAGTGTGCTGTCGAGGATGACAACCAGACTCTTGACTTGGGAAGAGGGGGAGACAGAGAAATTGCCGAGAGTAACGGACAAGCTGTTGGTTTTGACAAGAATGGTTTTTGTATAGACAAGTAAGATTTCGGTTTTATTACTATTAAGTTAGAAGAAATTGGATGAGAACCCCTGCTTGTAAATAAAGTTGTTTTCTATTCTAGACATGTTTGGAACTTGTGTCGAGCTGGGAGAGAATTTGAGGAACATATGGAGTCGTTCCCTCGTTTGATTCCTCTGGTGAGATCGGAGGTCATCCATGTTGCTCATGAGTGAGGCCATGCTGGCTCGTCATCTGTGTTGTAGTTCAAGGCCAAGTTTTACCGTGGCGAACCATGCATACATTTGGAGATATTGTGTTGTGAACAAAGTCTTCCCCTAAACAAAATATTGAATTGACTTGTGGTACGATTTGGATTCCATAGTTTTATTTTGAAATTATTCAACTATTTTTTTCCTTACATGAAATGAAAGAAGAGTTTTCTCCACTTTGTTTCGGTTTGATGAGGCCCTGCTGGCTCGCCATCCCTGGTTTAGTTCTAAGCCAAGTTCAACCGCATAGCACTAGTCAAGCATTCATTTAAGGACTTTGTGTTGTACTTGTAAAAAATAGCATATCATTATCTTGTAAACTCTCACTGATTACTTAGTTTAAAGTCAGGAATAATAATAAAACTTCATTGACAGGACGTTGTCAGGCTTGACACTGACAGTTTGTTTGTGTTTTAGTTTTTCCTCTGTGTGTGTTTAGTATTTCCTGTTTTTAGTTCCTGTCAGCGCTCTTATTTTGTGTGTTTCCTGTTATTTTTCTTTACCTCAGCTGTGGCTGATTTGCACCTGGTCACACCTGGTGTCAATCAGCCCGCTCCTATTTTACCTGATTTGTTCCTCCAGTCAGTGCTGGATTATTGTCATGTCGATGTCGCTCTTGTCGTTGCTACCCGTCGTGTCGTGTTTTTGTTAATGCAACCTTGCGGTAAGCTTTATTTGATTGCGGTTTTTAGCTTACTGCCTTTTGTTCCCTGCTTCCAAGTTTTTCATATTTCATGTACGACTTCTGTTTCCTGCTCGAGACCTGCTAGCTTCCACGCTAGGCTTTTTTGTTTTTGCTAGCTTCCATGCTACGCTCCGTTTATTTTCTAGTTCCCATGCTAGCTCTTTTTGTTTGTTATCCGCCCAGGTGCGCACATTTAGTTGGTACCCTTTGTTTGTTTTTGTCTAAGTGTTTTAAATTAAATCATGTTTTCTCACTCCATGCCTGCCTCCTTCTCTGCATCTTGGGGTTCGTCACCAACTAACTCTGACGGAAGTGAAATAGGAAGAAAACGTGTACCTTTTTTCCCTCCATTTGTGAAGTCAACAGCTAGTCAGTTACGCCCCCATAAGGAGAAGAACCCCACTCTCTGCCTCAAATATAAAAATAATTTGTCTATCAATCAATCAATCGATGTTTATCTATATAGCCCCAAATCACAAATGTCTCAAAGGACTGCACAAACCATTACGACTACAACATCCTCGGAAGAACCCACAAAAGGGCAAGGAAAACTCACACCCAGTGGGCAAGGAGAATTCACATCCAGTGGGACGCCAGTGACAATGCTGACTAGGAGAAACCTTGGAGAGGACCTCAGAAGTGGGCAACCCCCCCCCCCCCCCCCCCCCTCTAGGAGACCGAAAGCAATGGATGTCGAGCGGGTCTAACATGATACTGTGAAAGTTCAATCCATAGTGGCTCCAACACAGCCGCGAGAGTTCAGTTCAAAGCGGATCCAAGACAGCAGCGAGAGTCCCGTCCACAGGAAACCATCCCAAGCGGAGTCGGATCAGCAGCGTAGAGATGTCCCCAACCGATACACAGGCGAGCGGTCCATCCTGGGTCTCGACTCTGGACAGCCAGTACTTCATCCATGGTCATCGGACTGGACCGCCTCCACAAGGGAGGGGGGGGACATAGGAGAAAAAAGAAAAGAAGCGGCAGATCAACTGGTCTAAAAAGGAGGTCTATTTAAAGGCTAGAGTATACAGATGAGTTTTAAGGTGAGACTTAAATGCTTCTAGAGGGCATTCCAGAGTACTGGAGCCCGAACGGAAAAACGCTCTATAGCCCGCAGACTTTTTTTGGGCTTTGGGATTCACTAATAAGCCGGAGTCCTTTGAACGCAGATTTCTTGCCGGGACATATGGTACAATACAATCGGCGAGATAGGATGGAGCTAGACCGTGTAGTATTTAAAGTCACATCTTAAGTGCACAAAATTGTTATAAGTACACCGCTGCATAGCATTGTATCTTTATTACCTTTTTTTTAAAAAAAGGAACTTTTTTTTGACCTAACTGAAAAGAACTATTCAATCAATCAATCGATGTTTACTTATATAGCCCTAAATCACTAGTGTCTCAAAGGGCTGCACAAACCACTACGACATCCTCGATAGGCCCACATAAGGGCAAGGAAAACTCACACCCAGTGGGACGTCGGTGACAATGATGACTATGAGAACCTTGGAGAGGAGGAAAGCAATGGATGTCGAGCGGGTCTAACATGATACTGTGAGAGTTCAATCCATAATGGATCCAACACAGTCGCGAGAGTCCAGTCCAAAGCGGATCCACCACAGCAACGAGAGTCCCGTTCACAGCGGAGCCAGCAGGAAACCATCCCAAGCGGAGGCGGATCAGCAGCGCAGAGATGTCCCCAGCCGATACACAGGCGAGCAGTACATGGCCACCGGATCGGACCGGACCCCCTCCACAAGGGAGATTGGGACATAGGAGAAAAAGAAAAGAAATGGCAGATCAACTGGTCTAAAAAGGGAGTCTATTTAAAGGCTAGAGTATACAAAGGAGTTTTAAGGTGAGACTTAAATGCTTCTACTGTGGTGGCATCTCAAACTTTCACCGGGAGGGCATTCCAGAGTACTGGAGTCCGAAATGAAAAAGCTCTATAGCCCGCAGACTTTTTTTGGGCTTTGGGAATCACTAATAAGCCGGAGTCCTTTGAACGCAGATTTCTTGCCGGGACATATGGTACAATACAATCGGCAAGATAGGATGGAGCTAGACCGTGTAGTATTTTATACGTAAGTAGTAAAACCTTAAAGTCACATCTTAAGTGCTATTAAAAATTAAATCATTATTTTTCCAAAATATAAATTATACAAACTAATCGATCAGCAACATTAACCTAGTATCACAATATATATATATATATTTTAAATCAAAACAATACAATACAATTTAAAAAATCAGAAACTGATGACATAGTGCTGTATTTTACTTCTTTATCTCTTTTTTTTCAACCAAAAATTATTTGCTCTGATTAGGGGGTACTTGAATTAAAAAAAATGTTCACAGGGGGTGCATCACTGAAAAAAGGTTGAGAACCACTGCACTAGGCCACTGAGTAGGTTAACATTGATTTTGATGCATTATTTACCTTTTTTTTTTTTGGGGGGGGGGCTTCACGGTGGCAGAGGGGTTAGTGCGTCTGCCTCACAATACGAAGTTCCTGCAGTCCTGGGTTCAAATCCAGGCTCGGGATCTTTCTGTGTGGAGTTTGCATGTTCTCCCCGTGAATGCGTGGGTTCCCTCCGGGTACTCCGGCTTCCTCCCACTTCCAAAGACATGCACCTGGGGATAGGTTGATTGGCAACACTAAATTGGCCCTAGTGTGTGAATGTTGTCTGTCTATCTGTGTTGGCCCTGCGATGAGGTGGCGACTTGTCCAGGGTGTACCCTGCCTTCCGCCCAACTGTAGCTGAGATAGGCGCCAGCGCCCCCCGCGTCCCCAAAAAGGGAATAAGCGGTAGAAAATGGATGGATTGCCTTTTTTGAGTCTTGAAAAACAGCCTGCATGGCAGCTTAGCGTAACTACGTTCAACATTACAACTTCACCTGTTCACTCTTTTATTTTCACTTTTTATTATTAATAATATTATCGGGATATTTTTTTCAGAATGTGCCATCCTTCGGACACCCCTGGACTAAATATGGATTTAGGATTCCTGGACCCCTCCCGCCAGAGATATGCCATGTTTCTTTGCATCAACATCTGGTACACACACACACACACACACACACACACACACACACACACACACACACACACACACAAACACACACACACACACACACACAGAGTCCAATAAATGCAAAGTAGACCACCACCCAACTAATGGAGCATATGGCTTGATTCTTCTGGGTGCTCCTTCATTTCCCCGCACCCCCGCCCACCTTCACTCCTGCTGATTTACTCCTCCTTTTCAACGAATCGCTGACTTCACCTGCACCCGGCTGCAAATTCCACACTCGTGTGTCACTGCTATTTCTGTCCCCCCCGGGACTATAAACCCAACTTCTTCATCCAGATGTACCTAATTCTGCGTCCAGCCGAGCGCTCTAATTCTCCATGCCACCCGTCCACCCCCCCCCCGAGTCAGTGTTTGAGGCTAAAAAGAGCAGCATCATTATCGTGTCCTGCTCCTAACAAACAAGAACACGGCGACATTGACCTTTTTTGCCGGCGAACTGAAGGGCTGAGCAAAAGAACGTGTTGTGTATTTTACACGTTTCTTGCATTCTCTTGACATTTTACCGGTGGGTTCGCCTAATGATGCTTTCTCGGCGCTCTTCATGTGGCAAAAAAAAAAAAAAAAAAATCAACAATTAGTGCCAATCCCGTCCCCGTCTTGCTTTCAGGCTCGGCTAATCACGCCGGCAAGAGAGGACGCCATGGCAACGCACCGCGCAGTCCCGACTTGCCATAGAGCAGCTGTTGCTTCTACCCGGGCAAAACCTCGTCATTTTTCCAAACACATAAGCACAAAATAGCAAATGTAGCTGGGGTGATTTTTGTAGAAACTGCATTTTCACTCATTTGTATCGCCTGCATATCTTTAGGGCAGAGGTCTTCAACAGGGGTCTTTGACATTTTGCCTTGATCCATGTTTTGTGTTTTTGGACTCCCTTAGTTCCTGTTGTTGTGCACCTCCTGAGTTTAGTCACCATGGTTACTTATGATTTTCAACTGCTTCTGTTGTTCAGGACACTCACCTGTTTGTAATCCATCCATCCATCTTCTTCAGCTTATCCGAGGGAAGCCCAGACTTCCCTCTCCCCAGCCACTTCGTCTAGCTCTTCCCGGGGGATCCCGAGGCGTTCCCAAGCCAGCCGGGAGACATAGTCTTCGCAACGTGTCCTGGGTCTTCCCCGTGGCCTCCTACCGGTTGGACGTGCCCAAACACCTCCCTACGGAGGCTTTCGGGTGGCATCCTGACCAGATGCCCGAACCACCTGATCTGGTTCCTCGATGTGGAGGAGCAGCGGCTTTACTTTGAGTTCCTCCCGGATGACAGAGCTTCTCACTCCATTTCTAAGGGAGAGGCCCGCCACCCGGCGGAGGAAACTCATTTCGGCCGCTTGTACCCGTGATCTTATCCTTTCGGTCATGACCCAAAGCTCATGACCATAGGTGAAGATGGGAACGTAGATCGACCGGTAAATTGAGAGCTTTGCCTTCCGGCTCAGCTCCTTCTTCACCACAACGGATCGGTACAACGTTCGCATTACTGAAGACGCCGCACCGATCCGCCTGTCGATCTCACGATCCACTCTTCCCTCACTCGTGAACAAGACTCCTAGGTACTTGAACTCCTCCACTTGGGGCAGGGTCTCCTCCACAACCCGGAGATGGCACTCCACCCTTTTCCAGGCGAGAACCATGGACTCGGAATTAGAGGTGCTGATTCTCATTCAAGTCGCTTCACACTTGGCTGCGAACCGATCCAGTGAGAGCTGTAGATCCCGGCCAGATGAAGCCATCAGGACCACATCATCTGCAAAAAGCAGAGACCTGATCCCGCGGCCACCAAACCGGAACCCCTCAACGCCTTGACTGTGCCTAGAAATTCTGTCCATAAAAGTTATGAACAGAATCGGTGACAAAGGACAGCCTTGGCGGAGTCCAACCCTCACTGGAAATGTGTCCGACTTACTGCCGGCAATGCGGACCAATCTCTGGCACTGATCATACAGGGTTTGTAATCAAGACACACTATTTAAGCCCACCTTTGTTGATCACTCCTCCTGGCTTCTTTGTTTGCGGAATGCAAAAGTTTCGTTGGTTTTTCCTGTCCTCGATTCCTGTGTTAAGTGGTTGCCTTAGCTTCCCGTGCGATCGGCACGCTTTTCTTTTGTTTGTTTCTGTTAATGGTACGGTGTATGCTTTATGATTATTAAAACACCTTCTACCTTCACGTTTTTGTCCGGAGTGGTCCGTTTTGGATCTGGAAGAACGACCCCGCAAAGAGATGCGACCAGAGGTGGGTAGTAACGCGCTACATTTACTCCGTTACATCTACTTGAGTAACTTTTGGGATAAATTGTACTTCTAAGAGTAGTTTTAATGCAACATACTTTTACTTTAGTATGTTTATAGAGAAGAAACACTACTTTTACTCCGCTCCATTTATCTACATTCAACTCGCTACTCGCTACTGATTTTTATCGATCTGTTAATGCCCGCTTTGTTTGTTTTGGTTCGTCACAGACCTTCAAAGTAGGATCCATCACATGCCTGCGTTTCACCAATCAAATGCAGTCTCTGGTGACGTTTGACTCCGTTTCACAAATCAAATGTAGTCACTGGATACGATTGACTCCGTTTCACCAATCAAATGCAGTCACTGGTGACGTTTGACTCTGTTTCACCAATCAAACAGAGCCAGGCGGTCACATGATTAACTGCACAAAAAATAAACCTTTATTTATAAATTTCAACATTTACAAACAGTTGAAAATAATAATCAAAGTAAGTACAAAAACAGTACAAAACAGTATAAAAAAACATACAAAACAGCGCCAGGGGGTTGCAAATTCAAAGTAACTAAAATAGAATGTAAAAAACAAATATATATATATATATATATATTATAGTGCTTCACGGTGGCAGAGGGGTAAGTGCGTCTGCCTCACAATACGAAGGTCCTGCAGTCCTGGGTTCAAATCCAGGCTCGGGATCTTTCTGTGTGGAGTTTGCATGTTCTCCCCGTGACTGCGTGGGTTCCCTCCGGGTACTCCAGCTTCTTCCCACTTCCAAAGACATGCACCTGGGGATAGGTTGATTGGCAACACTAAAAATTGGCCCTAGTGTGTGAGTGTGAATGTTGTCTGTCTGTGTTGGCCTACGATGAGGTGGCGACTTGTCCAGGGTGTATCCCGCCTTCCGCCCGATTTTAGCCGAGATAGACGCTCACTCAATCTCAGTAAATAACTTAAATTTGGAACACAGCATCATCATTTTCACAGCTTTTTGGTTGTTAGAGTTAGAGTGTTTTAATGTAGAGTTCTAAATCTTTTTTAAAGGCACAAAAAACAGGTCGGGTATTGAGAAACTTACATTTATTAATATAAAACTTAGCCAATAGTATAACGAGGTTGCAAAGGTAAAAATGATTTTCAATTTTTTTTTTCAATACAGTGTAAAACAAAATATATATTATTTGATGTATATTATTGTTTTAGTTACTTAAGAGATATTCCTGGCTCTGAATTTGTTCATTGCTAAGTTTATGTTTTTGTGCATTACTTGTTGCCGTCATTAAACGAACAGGTTACGCATCAGTTACTCAGAACTTGAGTAGTTTTTTCACAACATTCTTTTTACTTTTACTCAAGTAAATATTTGGGTGACTACACTTTACTTTTACTTGAGTAATAAATCTCTAGAGTAACACTACTCCTACTTGAATACAATTTCTGGCTACTCTACCCACCTCTGGATGCAACCCACACGTGACACATTTAACATTTTGGCTGATTACCGTACTTTTTGGAGTATAAATCGCACCAGCCGAGAATGCATAATAAAGAAGGAAAAAAACATAAGTCGCACTGGAGTATAAGTCTCATTTTTGGGGGAAATGTATTTGATAAAACCCAACACCAAGAATAGACATTTGAAAGGCAATTTAAAATAAAGAATAGTGAACAACAGGCTGAATAAGTGTACGTTATATGAGGCATAAATAACCAACTGAGAAGGTGCCTGGTATGTTAACCTAACATTTTATGGTAAGTCATTCAAATAACTATAACATATAGAACATGCTATACCTTTACCAAACAATCTGTCACTCCTAATCGCTAAATCCCATGAAATCTTATACGTCTAGTCTCCTACGTGAATGAGCTAAATAATATTTTTTGATATTTTAAGGTAATGTGTTAATAATTTCACACATAAGTCGCTCCTGAGTATAAGTCGCACCCCCTGCCAAACTATGAAAAAATTGCGACTCATAGTCCGAAAAATACGGTACTTTTAAAAAAATATTTTATATATATTCCCTGTATTTTTCCACACATTGATGAATATTTCAATTAACACTGAATCAACACAGTGTAGTGTGTTCTTGCACGTCACTGCCGTTTGATTTACCATATTTTCCAGACTACAGAGCGCACCGATAAGCCACACCCATTTAATATTAGAAACATAAAAAGTACTGGACTATAAGCCGCAGATAACTACGTTGTGAAATTAGTTATTCACGCGGAAATATTTTGTAAATGTTTATTTACATACCTTGTTTTCAAACGGTGTCTGTAAGACGGCAGTAAAACAGCTGGTCAAACAAAACAGAAGTCATCGTCATGGACCTGCTAGCTGCGGTAGCGAGCTCTCCAATCAGCCAAATCGACTCAAAACCTCCACGTTTTGGTAAATTTACTGAGTTTGTGAAGCTGAAACCTTCCAAAAATAATGCCACTGTAAGTTAATAATAGTAACACAGACAAGGGGCGACATAGGTTGAGTGGCCGTGTCAGCAACTTGAGGGTTGCAGGTTCGATTCCCGCTTGTGCCATCCTAGTTACTGCCGTTGTCCTCGGGCAAGACACTTTACCCACCTGCTCCCAGTGCCACCCACACTGGTTTAAATGTAACTTAGATATTGGGTTTCACTATGTATTTTAAACTAGACAAACAAGTCAATGGCGTTTTAAATTCTTGTTTTTATCACCTTCGTCTTTTAGTAAAGGTTAAACCGTTTTTATCTTTTAACCTTTTTGAACAAGTCGTGCATGCTTTTATTTCAAGTGGCCTGGACTACTGCAATGCACTTTATGCTGGCATTAGCCAAAAAGCTCTCTCCCCGTTGCAGTCAGTCCAGAACGCCAGGGGCCAGGAAACGCCAGCATATAACCCCAATTCTTCAGAGTTTGCACCGGCTCCCTGTTCATTTTAGAATTGATTTTAAAACATTGCTGTTTGTTTTTAAATCTTTACATGGACTGGCACCTCAATATATCTCGGACCTCATCCAAATTTACATTCCTGCGCGCGCTCTGAGGTCCGAGAGCCAGCTCCAGCTCGTGGTGCCCAAGACCAGACTTAAGACCAGGGGAGACAGGGCCTTCTCTGTGGTCGGGCCTAAGCTCTGGAACACTCTGCCCCTCCATGTTCAAACTGCTTCCACAGTGGAGTGTTTTAAGTCTCGTCTTAAGACCCACTTTTATTCTTTGGCTTTTAACACTACGTGAGTTGTGTGGTCCTCTGTGTGTTTTATACACTTTGATTTCTATTTTACTGTTTTAATTGATTTTACCTTTTAAAATAGTTTTTAATCATATTTGTTTTTATATTGTTTTTATTGGTTTTATTTTTATTCATTTTTTGTTTTATTCAGTCATTGGTGGAGCATAATATTGTTTTAACATGGCTGTGCAGCACTTTGGAAACTTTATTGTTGTTTAAATGTGCTATATAAATAAAGTGGATTGGATTGGATTGAAAGCGCTTTGAGTCACTTGAGAAGAGCGCTATATAAATATAATTCACTTCACTTCAATAATGCTGACACAGAAACTCGTAAATGTGCTAGCATATTAGCTAATTGGCTAATATTACGATAGCACGTACTAGGGGGTGTGGGGAAAAGTCGATTCGAATACGAATCGAATCGAATACGTTGTGCGATTTAGAATCAATTCTCATTTGTAAAAATTGTATTTTTCTTATTTTTTTTTTTTTTAATCAATCCAACAAACCACTACACAGCAATACCATAACAATGCAATCCAATTCCAAAACCGAACCTGACCCAGCAACACTCAGAACTGCAATAAACCAAGCAATTGTGAAGAGACACAAACACGACACAGAACAAACCAAAAGTAGTGAGTGCAATTCCCATTGAGTTTAAAGTGCTACTGAAAGCCACTACTACCGACCACGCAGTCTGATAGTTTATATATCAATGATGAAATATTAACATTGCAACACATGCCAATACGGCCTTTTTAGTTCACTAAATTCCGAATTTTAAATTTCCCGTGAGGTATCCTGTTGAAAACGTCGCGGAATGATGACGCGTGCGCGTGACGTCACCGGTGGTAGCAGACATGTTCTTCCAGCACCGATCACAGCTAAAAGTAGTCTTTTTTTATCGCATAATGATAAATAATAAGGATGTCGTAGTGGTTTGTGTTGTGGTTGATTGATTGATAATTACACAGTATTCTGGACATCTGTGTTGTTGGATTTTTTGCAATTTGTTCAATTCATAATGGAGACATCAAAGAAGAAAGATGTTGGTGGAAAGCGGTGTATTGCAGCCGGCTGTAGCAACACAAACACGGCCGGTGTTTCTTTGTTTAAATTCCCAAAAGATGACGGTGAAGCTTTAATATGGAACAGAGCGGTCAAGCGAACATGGTTCTCTACCACATGTCAACCGGCAGGTTTCGTTGAGAAAATTGTGGTACTAGGCTCTTACCGTAGACATGAGCGGAGCTTGTGTCGTTCCTCCTGCAGTTGTCAAAGAGGCAGCTGCGACTTTCTTGGCTCATCCGTGCCTTCCTTCAGAGACACTGGCGGTCACCACACCCCTCTGACTTTCAGGAATGACTATATAATTTCACTAAAACACTAGTAACACAATAAGCAGGTAAGGGCTTTTCTAGAATTATCCTAGTAAATGTGTCTAATAACATCTGAATCGCTCCCACTGCCCTTGTCTTTTTTTTCCCTTCTAGTCCTTCACTCTCACTATCCTCATCCAAGAATCTTTCATCCTCGCTCAAATTAATGGGGAAATCGTCATTTTCTTGGTCCGGATCGCTCTAGCTGCTGGTGGACATGATTGTAAACAATATGAAGTGAAGTGAAGTCAATTATATGTATATAGCGCTTTTCTCTAGTGACTCAAAGCGCTTTACTTAGTGAAACCCAATATCTAAGTTACATTTAAACCAGTGTGGGTGGCACTGGGAGCAGGTGGGTAAAGTGCCTTGCCCAAGGACACAAAGGCAGTGACTAGGATGGCGGAAGCGGGAATCGAACCTGCAACCCTCAAGTTGCTGGCACGGCCACTCTACCAACCGAGCTATATGAGGAGGTGAGGAGCTCTACAATCAGTGACGTCACGCGCACATCGTCTGCTACTTCCTGTACAGGCAAGGCTTTTTTATTAGCGACCTAGTGGGGCGGCATAGCTCGATTGGTGGAGTGGCCGTGCCAGCAACTTGAGGGTTGCAGGTTCGATTCCCGTTTGTGCCATCCTAGTTAGTGCCGTTGTGTCCTTGGGCAAGACACTTTACCCACCTGCTCCCAGTGCCACCCACACTGGTTTAAATGTAACTTAGATATTGGGTGTCACTATGTAAAGCGCTTTGAGTCACTTGAGAAAAGCGCTATATAAATACAATTCACTTCAAAAGTTGCGAACTTTTATCGTGGATGTTCTCTACTAAATCCTTTCAGCAAAAATATGGCAATATCGCGAAATGATCAAGTATGACACAGAATGGACCTGCTATCCCCGTTTAAATAAGAAAATCTCATTTCAGTAGGCCTTTAATGGGCCTTGAAGTTTGGAGGCAATGTCTTTGAACGCTGACAATAAAATGGTGATGTGTCTGTGCACGGAATGGAAAAGAAGAGCTTTCCAGCGCACTGATTGTCCTTCCTCACCTTTCCTGTGTCCTGTGAGGTGACTTTAACATTCATCTCCTGAGACTGGCATGACATGTAT